>NW_008665367.1:59248-108863 GCF_000695815.1 Acanthisitta chloris | reverse complement strand
TGGCTGCAGGTGAAGGACTGAAAGCACAGTCCAGTGATGTATGTGACTGAGCCTGAACTGTGCAGGGGCAGCAGGAGGAAATTGCAAATGAAGTCAAAAGTCTGTATTCTGCTTAGTCTTTTATCAGTTTCTCCAGGAACTTGAACTCTGCTGTTTCATGGTCAGTACAGCTAAAGCTGCCACTAATTATCACATCCAGAACTCTTTTTGTCTTGTTAATAAGTGACAGATTCAACTGTGGGTCATCTCTGGTCCATCCAATGTCTGTATCAAGAAATCATGACTACTTGTGATCCACTGTGTTGCTTTTCCAGCAGATGTCAGAGATTAACAGGAACCAGGGTCTGTGATGCAGAAACTTCTTGACTTGTTTAAAGACTTTATCTGTTTCCTCACCTGGATTGTGATCTGTTGCCCTCTGCAGAAACTTCTTGACTTGTTTAAAGAAGACTTTGTTTCCTCACCTGGATTATGATCTGTTGCCCTTAGTAGTCCCTCCTCTGATCCTGAGCCACAAGAACTCAACCAACCTGTTGTCTGTCCCATTAAGTTTCATAGATCTAAGCTGTTCCCTCCCATGGAAGACAACCCTCTGTCCTCACCTGCCCTGCCTGTCTTTCCTAAGCAGCTTATGTCTGTCCTTCCACAGCAGTATTCCAGTTGTACAAGCTACCTCAGGTAGCCCAACACAGTCACAGTTATGTCACTGCACATGGGCCTCTAGTTTCTCCTGCTTGTTTCCCAAGCTGTATACACTTATGCAGATACACTTGTGGTAGGCTGTCTTCTTTTATCACTTTTATCTTCTTTTATCACTTTGACGTCTCCCTTGTAGCTGTCACCTTTCACCATTTGCTTTCCACCCATGCCCATTAATTTCTATATATCTGTGGGTTGTTATTCACTCTCCTGTTGTTTATGATCTAAAGCTCTCCTTGCCAGACTGGACAACCTGGAGGCAAAGATACTTTTGTCCCACTTAAGTGGATTCCATCTCTCTCTAGCAGCCCTTTATCCCCAAAGGGTGACCTGTGTCTATAAAAGCCAAGTCCTTGTTGTTGTACCACCTGTTGTTGAAGCACCTTGTTACTGACTTGCAGTTATTCACACCTCTCTGAGCCTTTCTCCTTTAATGGCTAAATTCTGGAGATGTCACCTTGCCCCTAGAGCTGTATAGTCACTTTTGATACACTCAGGGGTTCCCTTGCAGCACTTAAGATTTGTGTCTGTGTGGGTGAACGGCAAGGACTAATAATGCGAGCACAGGACAAACCTTGCTAGCCTGCAACTGGTGAACGGCAAGGACTAATAATGCGAGCGCAGGACAAACCTTGCTAGCCTGCAGCTTACTCACAAGCAGCAAACCTTGGCAGGTTAGCAAGTGGGTTGGCAGATGGGGGAGGGCTCTCTCCCCCAGAGGATGGAGTCTCCTAGTGCTATGACTGCTGCTTCTTGCTGTGGGTGTGCTGTTCAGATTGCTCTGATGCTTTCTCAGAATTTCCAGCCCCTTGTCTGCCATGGAAGCACTGACAGAGGGTGGAGGAGGAGCCTGCCTCCTTTTGACAGACGTTAAGGAAACTTTCCTGTCTGACAGTCTGGGAGCCACTCTGGAAGTCATGCTCACACCACCCGAGCTAGGATCAAAGCCTGTTCACAGCAGGTGGCTCCAGTGAGCCAACGGGTGCCCTTGCCTGGCTCCCTACACACCTCACACTCCCACAGTCAGACAAGGTTTCCTTACGGGCTCAACCCTTATTTTCCCATAGCAGTCTCAGACATCTGGATCCAGAAAATGGTTTAATCATGGTGCAACAACAGAGTAACAGCTTGAGCTGGTGCTTTGGAGACAGGATCCTGAACAAAGGAAACCCAGGGCTTTTATACACTCACAGTCTATGTGTATGATAGTCTGGGGTTTTCCCACAGGGTCATCAGCTGCTGCTGTGTCTCTGTCCAGTCATCTGCCTGGCACCAGGTGCCAATTCCTGTCCTCTTGCCTTGGGTTTCCACAACGGCACCAGGTGCCAATTCCTGTCCTCTTACCTTGGGTTTCTACAATCCAGAACTCAATCTGCAGCTGACACTGCACACTGCAGCTGTACATTGAGCTACCAGCACTGAATGTGTTCCTCAACACCAGAGGTAACAAGACTTTGATCTTCCCCATCTTGTGAGTCTTCATTGGCTGCTCCAGTGATTGCTGACCCTCTTTCTCTTCAGATTCTCATCTCTGCAAGGTCTTGGTGAAGATGCCATCAGTCTCCCTTTGTCTTCCCTGATGCTGTGCAACCCATAGACCTCCTGCAGTTCCTTAACTTGGTGACACTGCACCTCCTCTAGGCAAGGACATTTCTCTGCTTGCCCCAGCCTTCAGGAGAGATCCCAAGCTCTCCTGATAGCTTGAGACCTGGATACATTCATCCTTTCTCAGGAGCCCTGCCTGAGTGAAGGTCTCTGATGTGCTGGAGTAGTTTCTTCAGCAGATGCTAGGAATGACATCCTATAGTTCATTTCCATCCTGTTTGAGTGCTTGCACATGGCCTTCGGTAGAGTTTTTGTCTTCCTATAGTTCATTTCCATCCTGTTTGAGCACTTGCACGTGGCCTTCTGTCTCCTTTCTATGGGTTGTGTTCTAGCCCTGGTAGTTGCATAGGTGTCTCTCTAGTACCAACTGGATGAATATTTGACCCTTCCTATTCATGAATCAGTGGAAGGCAAAAGTTCAAAGCACCTTTTGATCAGGCATTTTTAAACTGCACAGAGCACAGGAATTTTACTGAAGAAATCTTGATCACATGAACTTCATTTTGTAATCTAAACTGGGTAGAAAATAAAGAGGTAGGCCAAGACCTGATGCAGGGGTGTTTGTGTGGGTTTTGTTGGGGTTTGTTTTGTAGCTGTCTATTTTCTTGTGTAAGTTGAAAGTAACTGGAAGTCATTGTTCCTGTTGAACATTTATGTTCCTATATATTATCAGAAGAAACCTGATTTTTGTTACTTAATTCACCTGGAAAACCACTCTCTCATGGAACTTTTGCTGAATCTCTGTTAAGTGTTTAGGACATGATTGACACTTAGTAGCAAAAAGTCTTGGTAAAAACTTGAGCATTAGCAGTGATTCAGGACAAATCTGGATATGCCTCATCTATATTCTTTATTCTCAAATAAGTTCAGGAATTGATGTAGTTTGGTTTTATTTTGCTGTTGTGAATTTGTCTTAGCCTTGGGGTAGCTCACCCGTAGAGGGTGCTAAAGCACTGCTGTGGGAGGGTTTAACAGCTCAGGAAATTGTTTTGGCACAGGTGCTTTTAGAGCAGCACTCTCGGTTGTTGCTCTCCGGACTTTCAAAACTTAGGTGTGTGCTTGGCTCTGTGATCAGTCCCGTTTAATTCAGTGAAGCTACTGAGTTTACAGTTAAGTGTGTGTTTATCTCTTTGTAGGATGAAAAGCTAGTAAGGCTATTTTTAGTTGCAATTTTTGAAAGAGAAGACAATGGAGCTTGGTATGCTGAATGCTAAACAAAAATTTTCTCAGAAATCTTGCCAGTGTCTACTGTGAGAAAGTTGAAGAAAGAGGTTTTTTTACAGTGCCTGTGCAAGTTTTCTGTGTGATATATGTTCCTTATACTGTTGGGGGCTGTAGAGAGAGTAATCTATAAGACAGGTGAATATTAGGAGGAAGCAGCTTCTTTGTGTAACTCATTTAATCTAGAATACCACTGAAATACAAAACTCCGATTAATTTTTTCCCTCCCATTTCATTTTTCTTAATTTGATAGTAAGTGTATAAAGTTCATCTTGATCTATCCTCTTTCAGCCCTTTTACAGATATCTTATTTTTACACTTTGCTCGTCAGTTTGTACAATGACATCAGGCCTGTGGGAGAGGGAAGAGGTGTTAAGGGTCAGTGTGGTTTAAACCCATGGAATCCAAGTACCTAAAAACATGTATGCTTTTCTGTGGAACAGCTATTCCTACCATTAGCACACTTTTTTTAACTGTTTTGAAAAGCTCCACAGAGCAGCTGCAGGCCACTTAATGCTGTTTCAAAAGTAGCAGTTTTGTGGGCACAGCTTAGAGACCACTGGTTTAGATATTGAACATGTAAATTCCAGACTGGATTCTGCCAGAAACTGTCAGTCATTTATACTTGCCTGTGTAACTTTTCTGAATAAGCAATAAAGAATGATAATTGTGGGAGTCAAACAGCTAATTTGTGTGTGTGTGTGTGTGTATAAATGCAGGTATGTTAACTGTTAAATGTAGGATTAAATGTGCAGCTTTGATATTAATACCTTGTCATTTTTAGGCATTACCCAATTGGTTTGCTGTTTGATCTCCATGCATCAAATACAGCCCTTCCTTGGAGCATCACAGTGCATTTCAAGGTAAAACTGAAACATACCCTTAGTTAAGAGCATGAGATTCCATGACATTTGGAAGCTAGGAAAAGATTTCTTAATTATTTTCTAAAACAAGTGAATGGTATGATTTGAAAGGGTTGAATGGTATGATTTCTAGGGTTGAACTCGGTGATCTCGGAGGTCTTTTCCAATCTGGTTGAAAAGAAAAAAGAATGAAAAAGAAAGGGAGAATGTTCATTCTTCAGGGAGTGTATAAAGGTTTCTGTAAAGCTGCAGCTGTTTTCCATGAGGTTGTGTGTGCTTTTGTGTGACTTTCCTTAGAAAATTGTTCTATTATAATCTGAAAATCCAAAATTGATTTTCAAGATAAGAGACTGTCAGTGCAATTGAGTGGATACAAGAGAAGAACTTTCTATAATGTTAATTCAATCAACTTGAGTTGGCTAAAGATTAGGAAGATTGAGAAGTGCTTGTCCTTTAAGCATATGTGAGTGTGGATATGAGATACTGTAGAAATCCTTGAAGTCAGGGAATGCTGTTGTACATCATGTGGGTCTCTTTTGGAGAGCTGAGTGACATCAGTTTGGCTTTGTGACAGCTTGGTCACGGGAGAGACATGATTTTGGTTGCACATTGTAAAATGATTAGATATGACTCCATAGTGCTACTGAGCTTTTCTCAGAAAGGTACTTGGGCAGGGTTAGCTTTGGTGCAGGATTCTTTCATGCACTGAAATGCATTGAGTCAGAAATCCCAGGCATGTTTTGAAGTGAAAAGCACAACTAAAAATCGTGGTATTTAACTTGTGAAATGTTAATTTCTCCAGTGTAAAAGAAACAGTTCAACAGGAAAACTGATCCAAAGGAGAGTGCTAGGTTAATAGGCTTGACTAGTGTGTGAGAGATTTGAGTGAAATGAAGAGTACTGGGAAGCAGTTGTGTTGAATGCTTTGATTCAAACAATTTTTCTCTTGAAGGCCTTTTGGAAAAGGCCTTTCTAAGAGTAGTCTAATCCTTTTGGGAAATGTCCACTGAAATCATAGATTCTTGTTGTATGTATTTCTACATGTAGAAACTTTTAAAATAACTGACTGAACGAATCTGAAGTTGGGGGTGTTTTTGAAACTATTGCAACTGTTACACTTCTGTCTGATAAATATCAGAGACCTGGGATGAAGAAACTTCCAGAGTGTTCAGAAGAAAATGTAGGGCATCTAATTTCATAAATCATGTTTTAATTGTTATGTTTCGAGAGCTCTGGGATATTAACAGTGGCAATGTGTGGATGTTGCCATCCCAGAGTAGAGGCATCTTGACAGTTAAGTTGCAGCACCACAGTGCTTTTCAATTTCATGCGATATTGTAAACTGAATTTATATTGCCAGAAGATCAGCTAACAGCACCACAGTGCTTTTCAATTTCATGCTATATTGTAAACTGACTTTATATTGCCAGAAGATCAGCTAATTTAAGTTTGTCTCAAAGGTGTACATTAAAGATCAGCAGAAATAATTTACTGCTAAGGCACTCTTATTTTAAAAGCTGATGTAATTTAGTAATATAATACCTTGGAGTTAGCACCTGTGTAATCTCTCTTCCTATTTTGATGTAATAATATAATACCTTGGAGTTAGCACCTGCATAATCTCTCTTCCTATTTTGATGTAGTCTGAAAGTTTATTTAAATAAACCCCCCTTAATCCTGAAAGTCAAAACATGACTGAAATATATCAAAGTATGTCAAAATATTGAAGAGGTTTTCATGTGTTACGGTTTCTTACAGCTGAATAGTTTAGGTGTGGGATTTCTGGCTAGATTATTCTTTTCCTTTCTGTGTAGTTATTCTTCAAAGAGCCATAATTTTTATTTGGCTTAATTGAACAGTGTTAGATTTTTCTGGGGTTTAACTTACATTGTCATGCCTGTCTCCTTTATTCCACCAAAGCATGCAGTCAACAGCAGATATCTCAAACATCTGTAAGGAGTGTTTTTCAACTGTAAAAAAGTCAAATTCCCCCTATCAGGTTTCTTTGTTGAAAGTCAAAAACATGAAAAAGGATTTTCTGTTCAGCAGAAGTTTGGAAGTTGACAGGTGCTTGTAATTGTCCTCCTGTGTTATGTATATACACCAAATAATAAACACACTTAGTCTTTGCACTGAAAAAAAGCAGTTTCTTAATTTGTACTTCTGATATGCAATAAAATAACATGCACGTATAAAGCTGAATTAAATAGTCATAGAAGGATGAGCTTGAACAGCATACTGAGGTCTGAGAATCATGAGAAGCCATAGCCTGGGAAGTGGCTTTTGTTACCCAGGTGTGGCTTTATGGGGAGGAGGGAAACTCTATCCTTTCCTGTTAAAATCATCTCATGTTACCCTGAGGCATGCTTAGCACTTTTCATGTTCTCAGTGTGGTAACCAACTCTCCAGATTTTGGGCAGTAGATAGGAAGTGGTGAACTGGTCTGGAAATAGCAGCACTCTTGGAGGAGAGGAAATGGGGTGTGCTGGGTGAAAGGCAAACATTCTCCCTGTGCTGAAGCTGGTGCCTGCCTCTGCACCCATGACCTGGTGGAGGGGAGGAGAGGCTGTATCTGTCTTTGTATAACAGCCATTGTCTTGGGTTTTTTTTAGCTGAAAATTGGGTCAGGTGGAGTGAAAAGGATGTGCTTTTCCATGTAGCATATGGATAAATTGTGGGACTGCTAGGAGATATTGTGGAAGTCAGAAGCAAAAATGTGGGTTTTTTGAAATTCATCTTCTTTGAAAGACAGACCACTGATGGTAGCTGAACACCAATATGTGGATGCTGCCCCTGTCACTGGATACATTCTTTCTGGTTTTTTAGTGCCCTCTTTTCTGTGTCTGTATTCTAATGCAGCCAGTCACTGTCTGACATTGTGTGTCACAACATAACATACTGTCACAGTATAAACAGGTGTTTTGCGAGCTGGAACTGATAGATAAATATGGGTGGAATGGAGTTATGAAACCAGACTGTTGAAACCACCTGTGATGTTTTTGGAACAGTTTAATGTGAGAGGTCATTTAGTCCTCCTGTCTGTACAGACAGTACCTATTTTTTTATGACCAGTTCATGCTGCAAGTGGCTACTGGCATGTGAAAAAAAAAGAGTACTTCTTGAGCTTTCTAAGAAAATCAGAGTCAAACCTGAGCAACTTTTTTTTTTTTTCAAAGACACTGAACATGAAGAGAGTAAGGCATCACCAGTAAGAGTGCTTGAATTAAGGCTGCTTCTGGGATCTGTTAAAACTTCCCACGTATCTCATAGTTGTATAGCCAGGGGTGGCTGCCAACTTGGTTACAACTGTCTCCTCAGGGAACTGAATAAAGCTATTTGCATTTGATCACTATCTCCTCAAGTAGGAAGAATGCAAGTAGAATTTAAAAGATAAAAATTAAAGCATGCGTGATCTATATTCAAGTATAAAACTATTCTGTTCCCTGATTTATGAATCAGTGGTGATGCAATGTTTTCTGTTGGTAGTCTCATGTAGGTGAAACTGTTTCATATGCTTCTTGTACATGCCTTGTTTTTTTCCAAATTACAACTTTCATGTTCAGGTTTTTCAGCTTCCACTCACAGTACTGCATAGAAAAGTGTCAGTATTTTTCTACTACACAGGAGAGTAGACTGTCTTCCAGTCTTTCAGTGTTACTCCTTAGAAGCTGGGAAAACTAATCATGCCACACCTAGTTTGACTACTGTGGCTAGATTCTTTACACTAGCTTAGCTTGCTTTGACCGATTTTAAGTATCTCCTTGTTATTTTGCAGACTACACTGTGTATGATTTCTGGAACATGTTCCCAGGGAGTGACATTCCCTGTAATGTGAAATTCATTGGAAGAAATTGAGCAGGAAGATGTCTACCTGTAGAAAGACAGGAATGTAAAAAAAAAAAGACCCTGCAGTTCAATATTTAGATACATGTGAAGCAAAACAGTTGTAACAAAACTGTTCTTTTCATAAACTTAGCTAAAGCATCAGCTTTTAACTATGAAAGTCAATTTCTAGGTTCCTGTATTGCTTGGCTTTAGGTACATTCCACTGTTTCTTCCCTTTGTTTGAGGCTGCCACTGTCTCACTTTGAATTCCTGCATGTAAAGAACTGTTTTGATCTTTAAGTATGCTGTTTCTGTCTGTTCATTTCTTCTGGATTGGTTACCAGACTTTACATTTTTTATTTGAGCAAGTAAGTTGAACTTCTGAAAGTATTTTACAGCTCTATGCAGATGTCAGTTGGCAAGTAGCAATTCCAGTAATGTTTTCCTAGTAATCTTGGGCCTAATTATGCTGAGACACTCAGCTTTGCAGGGTAGAATGGGAGCAAGGTCTGCCCAGAACAACTCTCTCTTCTCTTTAATGTCTTTATACTTGGCCATTCTCATATGAGAAACAAGATTTACCTCTGTCCTTAGATTTCTGGTCAGCTTAACATACATCAGGGCTACGTAACAACAGCACTCACTGTATGAGTTCAGCACCAAACCACATAAACTGTAGTGGAAAAGATACTAGCAATCTTCTCTTTGCTTTATGCCCCTCTTTTGGGAAAATACTCATCATTTTGATCCACGGTTTCCAGAGTTTGGGTTCACTGTCATAAAGAGGAATCACTATATGAAATTTGGTTATTTATTCCAACTCTTTTAAATAACTGAATGAGAAGGGAACTAAAATTGTTGTCCTCAGAATTTCCTTCAGGGTAGGCAATCCCTAGCTCCTTTTCACATTGCCTACTGGTAGTGGGTTTTGGATATTTTGAGTTCCTGTATTTTGAAACACTCTTCACTATTTTTCCTGGGTTTGTGTGAAGGAGTGTAGGTATGGGGTTTTTTTCCCAGCATTATATTACTCTTACTGTGACGTGTTAACTATGTTGTAAAAGCCTTTGAGAAATACCCAGTTATAAGTACTTGTATTTCCAAAAGGGTTTTGACAGTCCATCACAAAAGCTTTTTTAAAGAACCAGTTTGTAATGGGATAAGAGGAAAGGGCCTCTGGTGGACCAGCATGAGAATTAAAGTATAAAAATGTGGCAAACCCATGTTATGAAGGGGGTGCTGACAATGCTGCCAGTCTGGTTTGGCTCTGAATTTTGCACCATTCAGCATAGTCATAAGCAGCTGTGAAATGAATAAGGAGGGAATAAAATACTCTGGGTTTTAAAATTTCTGACAGCTAGAGGCAGTGGATTTGTGGTAATGAATGCTGGAGTTATGATGGCATGTGGCAGTAAGTGTTGATGAAAGAAAAATTAGAGTAAGAACAAGCACAACTTATACTTTTATAGTGCTGGACTTCTGATCAGTTAACTGCCAAAGAAATCTTTTTTGTACCTCAATGAGATTTACTACTATAATTCCATAATAAATGAATTGGGTGAGGTACTTGTCATTTTCCAAGGGGTTAGGAGTGACCTGAGGAACAGTAACTGGGCAGCTGCAGTGCTGAGTGCTGTGTGCCTGCTCTGACCAAACACAAGGGGTCAAGTCACAGAGGTTGGCCATAGGCACATGGATTGGTAAAGCTGGAGCTGACAAGGATTTCCAGTATCTCTAAGGAAGAATGTTTGTAAGTGGCAGATATGCAATAGTTCACATATGTGAATGATTCTACTTGGAGGAAACATTTTTCAAGGTCCTGCTTAGAAATGGGTGATCAGCTACTACTGAGAGTCAGTACAAATTAGGTGCTTGTCACTCACTTCTCCCTCTTTCCTCCTGTTTGTTGCCTGAGATTTGGGCATCTGTTTGAAAACATGTTAAAATTCTGGCTTTACAGAAAACTGTTCAACTTTTATTTTTCCTGAAAGGTTTTCCCTTTCTTGTCAGCAGAGCAAGAGAATGGTTGTTACATTCTTCCATAAGTAGTAGATTCCAGTGTGCTTCTTTTGCATAAATATAAGCCTGTTTAAAATTATCATTTATGCTTCATCATCTAAGGTATGTGATGCATTTATTTCTCTTGATCTATCATTTCTCTTTGTAGAATTTTCCAGAGAAGGATCTTCTACACTGCCATTCTAAGGATGTGATTGAAGCTCATTTTATGGCTTGTATAAAAGAAGCAGATGCTTTAAAGCACAAAAGTCAAGTCATCAATGAGATGCAAAAAAAGGATCATAAGCAACTGTGGATGGGGTTACAGAATGGTAAATACAACACATCAAGTATTAATTGTATTTAGGTCTAGCAAGCTAATAAATAATTTCTTCAAATTTTAGTTGTGATACAGGATATAAAATGTCATTCACAGAATTTTTGTCTAATGTCATAGAAAGCGTTTTTTGGTTTGGTTTTTTTATGTTTTTTTTTTAAATAATAAAAGTCATGTGGATGGGGTTACAGAATGGTAAATACAACACATCAAGTATTAATTGTATTTAGGTCTAGCAAGCTAATAAATAATTTCTTCAAATTTTAGTTGTGATACAGGATATAAAATGTCATTCACAGAATTTTTGTCTAATGTCATAGAAAGCGTTTTTTGGTTTGGTTTTTTTATGTTTTTTTTTTAAATAATAAAAGTCATTGGTGGTTTGGTTTTTTTATGTTTTTTTTTTTTAATAATAAAAGTCATTTTGGTGAGCATTCAAAGGTGGCTCGAGTTATTCAAGGAACTAGATTGGGTCTTGACTCTGCTTTAACAACCAAAGCTAGCAGCAGATCAAAATAGATAGCTAAATATTGCCTGGTGTGCTTTGTGCATCCCGTGGTCTTTATTTGGGAGACACCTGGGGTTTAAGTGTTCAGTATTAGCCATCTTGGACCATAAAGAAATGAGATTGTCTCCTCTAGCTAAAGCTTAAGGGTTGTGTCACTGGTAAACAGTGCAGGCAAGCTTTCAAAAAGGTTGCCCAGTAGATGAATCATATTACTTTTCTCTCTGCCAAAATATCTTTTTATTGCTGATGTTACCACAGCTTTCAGAAAGGTTTCTGCATAGGTAAGTATTGACTTGAAAACTCAGCAAAGTAATTCAGAACAGCATCTTATAATTAGTGTTCTTCCTTTGCACAGGTGGCACAAATCTGTATTGTCGTGCAAAATGAAACTTATTTTGTTCTTAGTGCCTCCTTTTATCATGGTTATTAGAGGCCTGTAAGTTGAAAAGGTTTTCTAAGTATTTCAGAAGCTGCTCTCTGGTCTGGATGGTCTTGGCACTTCCGATGCATTTTTCTTATCTCCTGAAGTTTTCGTTTCTGTTGTCACTAGTGAATTTATTTTATGGAATGAAGATGTTTATTCTATGTTGAGCTCTGAAATACTAAACACTTAGAATTAAACATCTTCCCATACATTTATAAGGAAAATTAAATGAAACAGGAGAACCTTTGAATGCAAGAAGGTTTGAGCCATGTCTTTGCTTTAGACCAGGAGGTTCCAAGTCAGCTTGGGTTTAATGTGGATATTAGTGAGTGTGTGGGATTTCCTCGTTTCATTGTTGCTTAGTGGCACTGCCTTTCACTGTAGAGATACTCCTGCAGCAGTTTTGAAGTTTGAGAGCTTATTAGATAGACACTCTGATTTCTATTTTTTATTTAATTGGGGGAGAGTTAGAAATTGAGGGTTTATTTTAATTTTCCATTTGAGTGGGAAGATCTTGAGGGATGCCATACATACTTGCAAAATCTATCAAGTAAAAAAATTGCACTTTATCTCGTGAGGGATGCCATACATACTTGCAAAATTTATCAAGTAAAGAAATTGCTTTTTATCTCATTCAGTTCAAAGTACTTTTTGAGAGATTATTTTGTCTAGGTACTTGTCAGTAAATTGACTGATAATATGTTCACTTTTGTGAATTAGCAGTAAATAAAGAGTTCTGGTCCAGTGGAAACCAGAACTGGTATAAAAGTAGTTGTTTCTCCAAAGCCTTTATCATTACAAGTCAATTTAAACTGCAATTTTAATAATTCTGGGGGGGAAAAAATGTGTTTTGCTGTAAGAGTATTTGTCTTGCAAGCAGTTGAGTTCAAGTACCAAAATGCTGTGCCAGCATAATTTTGGTTTCTATTTTTAAAATTATTAGCTTTATTGCAAAAAGAAATTCTGTTGCTTCGTCCCAGTGCTCAACTGTTCCCAGCACTGCACTTTATGTGCTCTTTTTATCATACTTTTAAAAGTTAAAACTTAAAGACCTCTAATGTGAGTTACACTTTTATCATACTTTTAAAAGTTAAAACTGAAAGACCTCTAATGTGAGTATAATGAGTAATAAAATGAGTTTAATAATGACAGGAGAGTTGACTACACAGTGACACAGTACGAGTTAAGATTCTTTTCTTAACCAGAAGTTACAGACCCTCGATACTCTCAATATGTAAGGTAAGGGGACAGATACTCAGCATGTTCACAGTACGAGTTAAGATTCTTTTCTTAGCCAGAAGTTACAGACCCTTGATACTCTCAATATGTAAGGTAAGAGGACAGATACTCAGCATGTCTTTTCCATGCCTGTCTTAGGCTGTATCTTTTAGTTGATTATTTGTCTAAGAATGCCTTCAGTTGTAGGAAACTAGACGTTTTCTGTTTTGCTGTATAACGTTAAGAGCAGAGGTTGCCTGGCAAGGTTAATTTCAAGAAGGTTTCACTGTACTTAATGAGAAATTGCACCTGTGGAATCTGACACCTAAATGAGAGGTTTAAGAAATCTTTTGAATACTTTCAAATGCTAATTTTAATTTCTCAAGTCTTCATAAAAGAGAAACAAGAAAAGCTTGTGAAACCAAGAAAACTCTTTTTAAGCATGTTTTATCTTTCAATATGTTTTTATAGGCTTTCGTTTGAGATGTAATAATTTTAAACCCCTTTGTGAAACAGTGAACGGCCACAAAAAAGAAAAGAAAGTAGCATTTGTGATAACTGCTTTGTAAGTAAAGATACATCTGCAGGCTGGGTTTTTTTCTGTGAAACTTCAAACAATTTCCTTCACTTCTTAAATATAGGGAGTGTTATTTGTTTAATGAGTGATTGCAATACTTACAGGATATGTATTAAACTCTCATTTATGGAAAAAAACC
This sequence comes from Acanthisitta chloris, assembly GCF_000695815.1. Lineage (NCBI taxonomy): Eukaryota > Metazoa > Chordata > Aves > Passeriformes > Acanthisittidae > Acanthisitta > Acanthisitta chloris. The sequence goes on along the minus strand of NW_008665367.1, from coordinate 95,449 downwards.
CCATCCAATTTTGCTTGTTTGGAGAAATGTAACTATCAGTTAATGCATGATTTGCTATAAATATTTCTGCTGAGAAGCAAGTACTTGAATAGGTAGCATGTGAAACTTTTCAGTTGCCTGTAGATGGCTTTTAAAGGAAGAGCTGTAATAGTGAATTTGTGGGAAAATCTTGTGCTGGCAACAGCTGGTCGGTATTTATAATAAGTTTTACATCCCTCTTCCCACCATTTCTGGTTTTCTGTTCTTATGCTACCAAATCAGGAAAGTAAACATACTTTTCTATCTTTTGCTGCATTTTTTCTTGTTCTTCAGACTTCATTTAGGCAATTTTTGTCCATATTTCTTAGCTAGAACACTTCTTTGGGACAGATACATTTTGACCAGCATTGTCAATGTCTGACTGTGGTAGGGAAGTGATAAAGGCAGAGTCTATAGCTATACTGACCTTTCTTCCTTGGTAAGAACTGTTAAAATTCTTTGGTCAGAATCCATGGAAAATGTTACTACTGGTTTTACTTTGATAGAGTTATGGCCATTTTTATCATGGATAAAGAGGATTTTCAAGTGGGTGAGTTTTTTTCTTCTTGCCTTTTGTGTGGAAAAATTAAAGGCTTTCAGCTTTGAAACAGTCAGACTCTGTGGGCCTACTGGTGATTCAGGATCAAACAAACGAAATCTCAGCTGATTTGGGAGGGGAGAGCTGTATTTTTTTTTGCATGGTTCAAAGAATTAATATCTGCAACTTCAGTATATAATGGTTCTGATAAAGGAGGGAGTTTAGATTCAGCACATCTGCTTTTCATCAGTTGTGGAGCAACATAAGCAACCGTACCCTGAAATTTTCATAGGCATCATTTATAACCAGTGAAGACTAGACTTGGTATTTCTGATACATGAGTGAGGGAAATAAACAGTAAAAACTCCTAAGCATTTTAAAGCTTCTTTTATATATTATAAAATATAATGAAGTCATTATTTTACTGAAAATATTATGGAAAAAGAATGTAATGCTCATTCATGCTGTTGGGCTTACCAGAAGTTAAGTGGCCCTGTTGAATTGTTTTTATTAAAGGGAGAAAAATCCTGCAAGCAGTCAGAATATACAATATTTTATCCCTTAATGCATGTGGTCTCTTTCTTGTGTTACTGACAGGATCAGGCCTGTGTTATCTTGCATTTAGTTCTAAATTTTATCTAAACTGTTCTTGGGCTTTTGAGAGGCAGAAGGTGTGTTTCTTGTGGATTGTTACATCCCTGTTTAGAAATGTTTGAACTGCCAAAAAGAAATAATATCATATAATATCCTCATCTCTTGTGCTGTGTACACATGGCCCAGGTTTAGTAGGTGTGTTTCTCCTCTTCATAGAGAACTGATGGAAGCAATGCTGTTCTTCACCTCATGGTGAACATGCTTTGGTAGCTGAGCAGATCTCTGTAATCTAAACTGATCATTTGAAATGTAATTTTCGCAATATGTGCTTGGAAAAATCTTCAGAAATTTATCAGGAGAATTAATTAACAAGCCATTGGTTTTTAAATCACAAAGCCATCTTTTATTCTTTCCTGTAGTGCTACTAAAAGTGGGATTTCCTTCCATGTTCTGTCTGTGGAGATTTGGTTGACTGTGAAGAAAGATTAAATAATTCTTTTGAGCTTGGAAAATGGTGTGTTGGTTAAAAGGATTTTTTAAAAATCATGACCTTCCTGGGCTGGTAGTTAAACATTTCTCAAAATGCATCAAGTCACGTTATCATTAGGGTCAGTACCTGCTTATTTTGGGGTCAAGGTAGCATAGCATACACACACAACATTGGGGCTGCAGATGTTTTGGAGCTGAAGGGAGTGCAGCGTAGACATGTTCAAATAGCTCTGCACAAAGTCAGCCCAGTGCTGTTCTGGTGCTGAGCTGGGGCTGGGCTCAGGCAGGCTGGACCTGCAGAAGGAACCAGCTGCAGCAGAGCAGGCCTTCCCAGGGATTATTTTTTGCCATGGTGATGGGTTTTGCTTGGTGTTTGGTTGGTTGTGGTGGTTTTTCTGGTAATGGATTGTGACCTAGACTTCACTGTTAGGTCTGCAGTGTTTACTGGCTTGTTACCCTTTCTGCAGAAATGACTAAGCCAATGCTCCACCCGTGTGCGTGCGGTATCATGAGTCTGAACTGCCATCCCCTGACACCACTGGGTTTTGCTTTGTTGCTCTTCTGGGCTGGCCTGGTGCCTACGTGCAGAGCTGCCCTCTGTCGAAGTGCAGAGGTGGAGAGTTGATGGCCTACGTTCCCCCGTTGGCTTTCGCTGCTCTCAGCAAGGGAACAGAGCAGGGCTGATGTGTCTGAGGCCAGTCAGAACCAGTGGCCTCAAGTGCATGAACTTTATGAAGGCAGAGAAGGAAGGAAAGCTAAAGGTAACACAACATTCACATCCTCCTTTATACTGCAGTCTCTGCCAGGAGAGGAGGTTGTCTAGAGATAGATAGGCAGAGGTAGATACTTCATAGTGGTTTTGTCATCTTGTTAGATGTGCATGTGTCTGATGAAAACCATTACACTCTGAGGGAGCATATTTGGAGGTCTTTTCACTGCCTCCTGCTTTCCTTCCTCCCGTCGCCCTCAAAATATGTCATTTCTGGAAAGATGTGTGAGATATAACTAAAATTCAAAGTAAACTATCTCTGAAAAACGAACTTCACTTTTAATATTAACTTGCTTTAGTTGTTGAGAGTTTTGGTGGGTTTTTTGCAGTTTGTTATGCTTCTAAATTACTTTCTGCTAGTAAACTCCTGAATTTGACCAGATACATTAATAAAAAGTTTCCTTAACTTTTAAGAAAGGTTTTATTTTAGAAAAAACATGGTACAGGGAAAGCAAAGTAGGTTAGTAAGTTATGTAGTTATGCTGCTCTGTATATAAAAAGAGCATAATTTGAGATGAAGAAATCAAAATATCAAGGCTATCTAGACTTGGAGCAGAGCTGGAGCGTGGATAGAATTGTCAGGAGTCCTTTTCCCTTTGGCTTAGGGAAGTCTATAACAAGCCCTGCAGCTCTATTCCCACACAAGCTGTATGTTGTGTGTTTCAAAAACAGATTACACTTTCTCATGTGTCATCAGAGCTTTCTTTTTAGCTTAACTGACAATACTTACTGAGATCACCTGCTTTTCAATCGCACAGAAAGTTTACATTTTGTAGGATTTTCATGTTTGAATAAAGGAAAGAGCATAGTCCATCTTGATGATTTTCTTCCCCTGAACCTTTTCCAGGTAAACTGATGACCTAGAAATGAAGGGAGGTGCTATTAAGGAAACAGTGTACTTAAAGTGAAACTTCTTGTTTGTGAGTACGTTTAATAAGTGAAAAGAGTGTTGGTAAGATATGCCTCCCTTGTAGATATTAAAAGAAGGGAGGGGGAAAAGGCCTTTTTGGATCTGATAGATAATCTGAAGAATGAGATGCTGGTTTCTTACACGGTTTTCAAACTGTTTTGTTAACCTGCAAAACTTAAGCAACATACTCATTTCTTTATCTTCAGAACCCTACTTTGCTATAAAAAGTAATGGATAAATTACAGCATAAAAGTAAAGGTGTTAAATACACTGATCTCAAACCTAGTTGTATAGTATTAGGGGAGGGATCCCCCCTTACTTCTTGGGTTGCATCTGTAGCTGTTATTCCAAAGCTTCACCTCCAAAGGTACTTCTAAACTAAAGGTTTTCTGTGGTTCTTATACTTCATATGGAGTGTCTTTAGTCTGCTGTGGGTGGTTCTGCCCAAGTCCTTCTTTGGTTCATATGGTTGGTGGTAGACAGTGATAAACCAGTAAGAACAGGCAAGTTTTGTGTTTTTAAAGGATTGGACCTGTGGGTGGTTCTGCCCAAGTCCTTCTGTGGTTCATATGGTTGGTAAGACAGTGATGAACCAGTAAGAACAGGCATTTTTAATGTGTTTTTAAAGGATTGGATGCATTTTTATGCAAGTTGCAAGTTGGTATTGCTTGCATAGAGCTGGAGATACAATTTGTTTGCAAACTTTTTTAACAAATTTAAACCACTAAATTGTTTTAAGGAGAAATCACGAATAGTCCAGACAAAATTGTGCAGATATGCTACCCCAAGAGCTATATTTATTCCTTTCTGACTTTCTAGGAAGATATTGAAATACAAAAGCTATGAATTACCATTTCCATTCTGAATTTAAACAATTTCTGACTTTCTAGGAAGATATTGAAATATAAAAGCTATGAATTACTTTTCCATTCTGAATTTAAACAATCTTTCCCTCATTTATGCATTTTCTGTTACTTAAACCCTCTCCACAGCTGCCTTGAAATAAAGCCAGTTCTGCAGTCAGTACTTCGATAGCTGTTGCATCTCTGTCAAATATAGATACAAAATAATTCCTTATTAAAGTATTTTAGGTAAGTTTAAGGATTAGGGTGGGTTGTTTTAGTTTTTTTTACCCTCTGTACTACAGTGGGAACTCCAGTTTAACTGCCTGTACTCTGTTAGGAGCATGTCTTACTGCAGTTTACTTGTAGATGTAATTTTACATTCTGTGATAATTGCCCCTATTGTTTGTGTATGCTGATTTAAAGCTATGTGCACTGAAATGCATGTTGTTTATTGCAAACACTGGAGCAGTGCTCTTTACCCTCTCTGTGATCCATCCTGGTTACCATTTTTGTAGTGTCAGGTGGGTGGGAGAGACGTGTCTAACATCAAGATCCATGTGAAATTTCAAGTCGTTTGAAGTGTGACAGCACTTGAGTTTCAGAAAAAGGCTGTAGGAGGCTAGCAGGAGTGAGACTAATTTTTCAGGTTGTCTGAAGAACATTACCCCTAGGTCTCGGCCTGAAAAAGAGACCCAGCTTCAAAATTTCAGCCTGGACTGATCCTTAGTTTACACTGCTCAGTAGTAAAAGTTTCAGTCAGCAGTTACAAACCCTGACTGGAATTACCAACAACTTTTTAATATAACAGTTACAAAGTTGGATTAATTTCCATGACTGCTACAGGATCTTCAGTCTTACTTAATGGAGGAAACAACAATTCTCAGTAGAGTTTCCCTGTAACAGTAATTTGTTTAACTGGTTTAATGTGCAGTTTCAAGTCATAAACACTGATAGGTTTCTGAACCCTAAATGCATCATGTAGCACTCTGTAAATTTATGTATGAGGTTCAATTTGCTGCTTAATGAATTTGTGTACTGAGATTATTGTCATGGATGATGTTGTCTTTGTAGTTTTGCCAGCTCATACTTTTTCTAATTATTTAAATAGATTATTTTTAAAGCTCTCCTTAGATTCTGTGCAGCTCTAGTACTCAAGGGTAGTGTCGGTGTGGTGTTTGGGCATTCAGTGACTGCATTTCTAATAAATGAATATATATAAATACACGTGGCTTAGCTGATACATTTTTCAACTGGATCTGTCCTCAGTTATTAGTAAGTTTCTGATCTTTGATAAAATACAAAGAGCACAGGTTTTGTATCTCAGTTATATAGCAACCATCTTCTCTTGTTTAAGAAATATGGTTAGTAGAGTCATATGAAACTTGTCACTAATCTCACTTCTGTTCAAATGTTATTGTCATTACTTCAAGTATTGTTATTCAGATATGAACATCTGCCTTTTGCAAGTACTGGTTTTTGCTAATACAGAAACTCTCTAACACTTCGGTCAAGCACTTTCTTAAAAACAGATGGATTGTGGAAAACAAAAGTAATGAGATTTGACTATTGCAGCAGTTTAGATATCATACAGACTGCAAAAGCTTTTCACAGGGAGGAAGATGAGTGTGTGAAGTGCCTTTGCTGATAGGTAGAGAACTCTTCCTTGTTTACTGGCTTGATGAAAGCTCAGTTTTGTTTCAGTTGTCAAAGTTCTGGCCAGCGCTTTGTCTTTAAGTCCTGTCTAGCCAGCAAACTAATTAGTTCTTATAGCTCATTGTGGCATTAATAGCTTCCCTAAGTCTGTTTTGCATAAATAGGGAATACTGACACCCCAAAGTGGGAGAATGATGAATCCATTCACTTATATTTTCAAGGGGATTGGGGAAGGATGTTGGGCAGTGTTGGGGGTTGGTTGTTTATTTTAAGCTTTGAGTCTTAAGGATTCTGTGAAAAGCAGTTATTTTTGGATTTTGCATTTTTGGAGCTTTAGGATTGTGGCATTCAGCCAATGCTCTGACTGCTAATAAAAGCTCTTGGCAGGTCGTATATGTAGTGTGCAAACTGGGGAGCCTTTTTCTGCTGTTTGCTTTAAAAATTTGTCTTAGATTTCTTACACCCAATGCAGTTTCTTGTAGTAAAAATACTGTAGCCCTGGAAAGATATTTGGAGGGCAGCACTTTAAGTTTATGAGGCTGAATTATACTGTAGCCCTGGAAAGATATTTGGAGCGCAGCAATTTAAGTTTATGAGGCTGAATTCACTTAGAGGCCTTCAGATGGTGCTGTACACATGGTGGAGATCTGTCTTAAGATATCTGATATCTCTCTTAAGGTATCTCCATTATGCCTAGCTAATTTGCTGGAAAGTTTTTAATTCCTGGGAAATCGGGTGGGTTGACAGAACATACTTGATTATGAAATGCAACAAGTTCATCATTCAGTTGTTGCAGATTTATTGCTATTATAGTTGGAAACTGCACAAAATATTAGTAATTTAAACAAGAGATTGTCTTAAGCATTTTCTGAGTGTTCAGAGAATAATCTGAGAAATAGAAATTTGTAAATTTGCCTGCCTTAAATAAGATTACCTGCATGTTTTCTGGGAGGTAAGGAAGCTGGAATGAAGAACAGAAGTGAGTTAACTGTACATTATCACTGTTTAACTTTTTTTTTTGTCCTTCAGAGGCTCACTTGTTTGCCATATGTGCCATGAGGATCAATAACCTTAATCTTCTTTTATAAGTCTGTTATTTGTTCATAATTTCTTGTGCTTCTGATCCATGAGATGTGTTCCTCATCTCTGTTGAAGTTTGAGGACAGCAAGCTGTTCAGCCAACTTTCCTAATTACTGTAATATGAGCATTAAACAAGTTAATGAAGTTAATGTTTATTTCTGTTCAAGTAGGAAGTGTCCGTGCATGTAGATATCTTCTTTGAGTCTGCTGAAGCTCACTGGCTTAAGGAGATCTCGTTTGTTTTGTGTTGTGTATCACCATAATAGTTTTATCAACTGAGTTTATAGTCAGAGGTGGTAATTAAAGTACAAATTCATCAATGCCTGCTCTAGGACGCCTGTCCACACATCTGTAGTGAAAGCTGAGACACCCTCAATGCTGTGCCCAAGGATGAAGGAAGCATGCTAAACCTTCACCTTCCACTGACAGCATTCCTGAGGAGGAGGAGGCAGTCATTCCTGGTATAAACCTTTACTCTGTAGGCTGGGGGTCCCAAGTGCAGGATCGCTTGAGTACAGTCTGCTCCAGGGTTGTCACTGTCACCTCCTGAGCTTCCCAGCCCATGGAGCTCACTCCCTGCATCCAGGCAGCTCCTGAGCTAGGGCAGGTGCCTGCGGTGCTGCTGACTGCAGCTCAGGTAAGTGCCTGTCAAGAGGCACTTGCTGCTAATCAAGAAACAAGGGTGTGGAAGTACTTTCTGAGATAAGTATCAGAAACGCTTCTGCAGAATACCTGGCAGGAGTTTGTTGACAGTTTCTTGGAAATTCCTGCTTAGTCTTAACATTTAGTCAGGAAGAGCCAAGTGTTACAAAGCCTGCAATGTGTGTTAACCTGTGTCTTTTAGTGCTCTGACAGTGATGCCTGCTGGAGTGCAGCAAATCTCAAACTCCTCCTGTTTTCTGCAATTGATTTAATTGTTATCAGCAGTGTGGGAAGGAAGAAGAACCTTTGTCCTGTGAATAGATTTCTGAATTTCACCTTGCTTCATGGGGGCTCAGTTCTGTAATGGGTGGACAGCCCAGCATCTTGAGACCTAGCTGGACATTGTGCTGTGGTGGGAAAATGGGAGACACTGTGTTCCTTCTGAAGAAACATCACTGTGTTTCGTGTCTTGGAGCGTTGGGGCAAATAAGGAAATTCATCCCTTGCTCTTCCCCTTCTAAAACTGCCTTCTCCAGTAAGGCTAGGACCAGCTTTTTCATCTGAGCTCCTTTCATCACTTTAGTTATTTGTCGTTTGCTTGATTTGAATAATTGATTTGCCTGTATAAAAGCCCTTATTATTCTTAGACCTATGCAATCCTTACTTCATTTTGAATGTAATAAACTCTTCAGTTCTTGCAGTGTCTGAACAGGGTGAAATACTGTGCTGCTTTGGGCTATTTTACTAAACTTAGTTACCTGAATAATGACAAGAATGTGTTTCAAGCATAAACTTTTATTTTCAGGTTGTACCATGAATCTGGCAATATATTTTCTGATTATATCATACATTGTTGCAGATTATTTTAATATTTACATATCCAAATGTAAACCTCTCAAAAAGTTTTTTCCTCTCCTTTAATTTTGCTATACTTTACCCCTATTGATCATCTATAGTTAAGAACAATTAGGTGTTTTTAGCAAACTGTGAGACAGTGTGAACCAGTAGCAGCAGGGAGTGGATAAACAGGCGCTGTTAATTGAGGTAATGAAATCCATAATTTATGGCCCAGTATTTCCTTAACAGAGGGAGATAAGATATGAATTCAAGTTGCTTTCTCTTTCACCTCAATAACCTGCCACATCACTGTTTTCATATGAAAATACAGATGACCTACGTTTGGCTTCAAGCTAAATAGGCAAGAGAAATGTGGGGAACATAAATGCATACAAGTGAAACTTCCATAAGAAAAGTTTGCATGTTATTCTAGTCATGTCTCAGTTACGTTATTTGTTCAGACAAAACCAGTATGTTATTAACAAAGTCTAATTTTACCTTCACAGATAAATTTGAGCAGTTTTGGGCAATAAATCGAAAACTCATGGAGTATCCTCCGGAAGATAATGGATTTCGATACATCCCATTTAGAATTTATCAGGTAGGAGACAGTGAAATAAAGCCACTTTTACCAAACTCTTCCACTGAGGTGTCATAATCTGTTTTAAGAAATAAATGTTCCCCTTTTCTAAGATTATGGTAAAACTTTGTATGCTTATATTTGCTGGCCCCTTGAGCTGTATGAATTAACAGACAAAATAGACTGGTTTTATTCTAATAGGTAATTGCCTTTTATTATCTTGTAATATTGTAATTATCTTGAGAATGTGCTAAGGCTGGTATAGATGATGTTTGTTTGTTTGTCTGTTTTTAAAAAAAATGCAAGCTATTTCTGTTCATAGAATCATCGAGGTTGGAGGAGACCTTTAAAATCATCAAGCATTAACCTGCCACTCTGCTGTAACTCCCAAACTCTAAACCAAATCCTCCAGTGCCAGATCCAGATGCCTCTTAAACACTTCCAGGGATGGTGACTCCAACACCTCCATGGGCAATCTATTCCAGTGCCTGAACACCCGAACAGGGAAAACAGTTCTCCTAACATCTAATCTGACTCTCCCCTGTCTCAGCTCATGGCCATTCCCTCTAGTCCTCTCCCTGCAGCCATGGCAGGACAGACCATCCCACACCTCTCTCCAGCCCCTGTCAGGGAGTTGTAGAGAGCCATGAGGTCACCCCTGAGCTGCCTCTTCTCAAGGCTGAACAGACCAAACTCCCTCAACCCTTCCTCACAGGACATGTGTTTTAGGACCTTTTCTGAGCCTCATTGCCCTTTGCTGGACTCACTCCAGTGCCTCAATGGCCTTTTTTAATTGAAGGGCCCAAAACTGAACACAACTCTCAAGGTGTGAGTGTTGTACTCACCAGTGCTGAGTACAGGGGGATGGTCACTGCCCTAGTCCTGCTTGTCATACTGCTGCCTTGGCCACCTGTGCACACTTGGCTCATATTGAGTTGCTGTCCACTAGTCCCTTTCTGATGAACACCTCTTAAGCCACTTTTCCTCCAGCCTCTAGTGCTGCCTGGGATTGCTGTGTCTCAAGTGCAGGACCAGCACTGAGCCTTATTGAACCTCATGCAGTTGTCCTCAGCCCACTGAGCCCTGGGGTCACTACTAGTGACTGGCTGCCATTTGGATTTAGTTCTGTTAACCACAGCTCTCTGGGCCAGGCCAGCTACCCAGTTCTTTTCCCATCAAAGAGTCCACTCATCCAAGCCACAAGCAGCTAGTTTTTCTAGAAGTATGCTGTGGGAGACAGTGTCAGACACCTTGCTGAAGTCCAGATAAACTTCATCCACTAAGCAGGTCACTTTGTCATGAAAGGAGATCAGCTTGGTCAAGCATGATCTTCCTTTCATAAATCCATGTTGTTTGGGCTTGCTCCCCTGCTTGCCCTGCGTGTGCTGGGTGATCACACTCAGGATGATGTCTTCCATGATTTTGCCCAGCACCAAGGTCAGGCTTACAGGCCTGTAGTTCCCTGGTTATTAAAAATAACTGCTAACTATGAAGACTGCTTTGGATGCAAAATGCCCTCTGAAAGATCTAAGTCAAACACTTCAGGAGCAAGACTTTTCCCTCAACCACCATGTAGGTTTTTTTTTTCTTGTTGGTATTATAAGGTGAAAGTAATGGCATAGGTCTTGCATGTGGTTCTTACCTTTGTCTTCTGATTGTATACTTCACAGTCCAAAACAAGTTTTGAATGTCTGGGGGTTCTCTGTTTTAGTACACTAGAGCTCCGTTTTCCTCAGCAGTTTATTTGGAGATCTATTCCTTGAAATCCTCACGATTTTTTTACATCCTCTTAGTTTTTATAGCATTATGGTCACAGTGAAGTTTGTAATTACATATGGTGAAAAGCTTATACAAAATTCATGAAGCCTCTCTGTAGATTAAACAGTTGTGCTCTGATGGAATGTTTTAATAGTCTGATACTACTTTATAGCAGGTTATAATGGCCATAGAAACCTATACAGTCTTGCAGTGGGATTGAAGTAGCTTTTAATGTTAGATGTAAGACATTTACTGTCATAGTGAAACCTTAGATTGGGAACGGAAGTCAGTTATTTTGTCAGAGATCATAGCAGATGGCAAAGTTTGTATAAGTACCAAAAAGTATGTATCAGGAGAAGTAGTACTCACAGCATTTTGTTTGGTTGGTGATTAAGTTGTTTTCTTCTCCTCTGATAGGGTTGGGGTTTTTATAAGTCTTTTCATAGAGATCACGTTAAGTGGGTTCGTGAAATGGAGGTTTTGCTGTCTGAATAGGTTGCAGTCCCTAGGTTTGAGGGAAGTTTTCTGTGATACCACACTGTTTGATCTAGTAAAGCTTTTTTTAGAATTAAAAATAAAAAATTTGATTCAGTAATATCTATGCCTTTAGCCACTAGTGCTTACCTTGATTCCCATTATCTTATGAACTGGAAACCCTCATTTGCTCTAGTTTAAACCCAAAATATCTAACTTAGATTAGAAGACCAAAGACAGATAAAGCTGATGCCGAGACAGCCTTTGAGAGGGTTGGTATCTATTATTTTCAGTAATGCTGCTCTTAGTATTTCTAAGTATTTCCAGTCATGTTCCTCTTTTTAAAAAAATGGATGCAGGTGTTTGCAGCTTTTTCCTTTGGTTTGTTGGTTTGTGTACTGATTACTGCTCTGTGTATTTAAAGGAATTTTCAGAAGGTGTTAGGAAGGGTGAGATTTTAATTTAATTCCCAACAAAGAGCTAATTCCTGCAGTTTTAACATAATTTTACAGTACTTAGTGTCAGACTTGCATATGCAGAAGTAACTGATTCAAAAGAGTTCTTAAGATGTATTTAACCCACACCCCAATTGCATTTAATTTCCACTAGTGCTGGCAGAAGTCAGATTTGCATTCTAACTGGTTGCTTATATACACCCACATAAACACCTGATTTCGCCTCTATATTACAGTGGGTGTTTATTCCCTATGTGTTTTCATGGTGTTTTTGTAGATACCTAAGGATATACAGGTGGATGGAAGGAAATAACTAGGCATTGCCTTCAGTGAGGAGAGTTCTTCCTCATAGTCTCCATACCTTCTATTACCTGAAATTATTAGAAGGAAATTCTGTGAAGGGAACTACTTAGATTGGGTTTTGGCAGTATGTGTTGATGAATTTGTTTTCCTTCAAAGAAATGTGCTAGATTATGGTATCAACTAAGAAAAAATCAGTCCTAGCACCAATTAAATGTGACTCTGCAAAGTTGCTGCAGAAAAAATGTGCACAATAGAGTGATCTGATATGTTTTTCTCTGAAGGATTGATTATTTTAAAACTCAAAAGCTCTTTCAATTGTAAAGCTAGTCTATTAAAATACATTTCTAAAGAGTAATATGAATCATATCTCCTGTGGTGACCAAATCTGATGGAGTGTGTGGGAGAAAGAGATGGCAAAAATACGAACATCATACTTTGGTAAGTCAGAACTAAACTAACCACAGGTAATTTAAAAAATACTTGTCCAGCACCTCTTCTTCTATGCTGAGCAGCTAAGATTGGATCAGAATTCTGGAATGTACTGTAGACGATGAAGAAAAAGGCTGAGAATCACTAAGGTCCAACTTGTGTGCAGTTGTAAAAGTTAGCTGAGATATTTTGGAGGTTTTATTGCCAGCTGTCATATTTTATTAATTGTGTCGTATGGAACTTGCACCAGATGAACCCTTGACATAGGTGGAAACTTTTTCTGCCAGAGACAGTGTAAAAATAGTGTTTATATTTTTTTTACACTTTTACTTCGATGTGTCAAAAAAAAAGTTCCCCACTTCATCACTCAGAGGTGTAATCTGTTGTGTCTTCAGTTGACAGGTGCACAAAAGCTTTTTTGCCTTTTTGTCCGATAGTACTGTTGAATATAGTGTTTTTCTCACTTGTTTTTTGATAGCAAGAGGTAAAATAATAGCAATGTTTTGAGAATATTATCAATTAAAGAGTGTTGCTTTTTCTGTCCAGTACTGGAGTTGGTTTGACTTGCGGAAGTTTGCCCCATCTTTACAAGACCAGCTGATGATGCCATGTCTAATTGAACAAACTATATGGCTGATAGATGGCAGGAAGTTGTCATCAGTCTTTGGCTCCAGGCAGTGTGACGGGGCATGTTGGTCATGCACTGGAGAGGAGTTTCTACATGCTGATAGAGACTGCCCTGACATTGCCTGCTGTCTCACCTGCAGCTGGGTGCACTCCGAGGCTCAGTTGTTGTGCACTTAGTCTGCACTCATACCCCAGTTTTGGTATCTTGCTCTCTCCCCATGTCATGCTCACCCACTTGCTTTTGCTTGCTCTGTCCCTGTCACTCTTCCTCCTTTCCTCTGGAGTCTGCCCTATGGATATATAGGATTTAAAGCTGTATGTAGCATTTCTTTTTTGAGAATAAAATTACAAAAGTGTGTGAATGAAAATGCATGAAAACTCTTCATGACAAGTTCTAGAGTTTTTCTCGAATCACAATGGCCTTGGGGCAGGCTGGCTGTTACGTGTTTATCAGCCCAAAAGGGGATGACCTGGGATGATTTGTTCATTTGTTCCTTTATTTGGGTACTGGGAAATGCCATGGTACTGGAATGAGTATTTCCTTGACTTCTGTTTTCTAAGGGTTTGATTATCTTATTAATTGTATTGCATAATTGCATAGTAGGCCTTAGCTTTGAACATGCTTTTCCTATCATAAGTCCTGTATGATTAAGTCACAACAATCACAAATTCTTGTGATGTTTACCTTTCTTAGGAACATGAGTGAAATTCTTTGTACTCAGTATGCCACTTAAATCCAACACTTTGTTCTTTCTGTCAGAGTTGCAGTATTGAGATGTCTAAATAGATTTTAACATTTACTATGACCTGTCCTCTAAATATAGCAAAGCAGGAGTGGAAAAGGAAATATTTAAAGACAATAATAATATCTGTCTCAATAAATGAATCAGAAGCTCAAGCCTGGCTGTTTCCAAGCAGTTGAAAACTGTTTTATCCATATTGCCACATTAATTGGCAGAGCAATTGCAAACCCCATTGCAAGTATGCAAATCAGCAGCACAATTTGGTCCATGGCAGCTGTTCAAAGACTGATCAAAACAGATTGTTTGGAAAGATACTGTGTCCACCTGTAGAGTTTTCAAGTAATAATGAATCCACCCCATGTTAGTAGATTATTTCACTTATTTATTTTTTTGGTTGAAAAGTGTTCATTGCATTTCAAGGCTGAATTTGGCTGACTTCAGCTCCAGTTTCTAGATTCTGTTTTACCTTACACCACTTTAAAGTCATCAGACCTTCTGACCTCCCAGGTTCACTTAGGGAGTGATTTCAGGAGCTTCAGTTTTCTTGAGTAAGCTGTATCAATTGAGCTCTTTAAGCCTCTTGTCACGAGGCTTGCTTTCCAGTGCTGAAGTTGGACTTCTACTCATCTTTTCAAACACTAGCTAATATTTTGATAATCCCCAAGATTAGTATTTAAATTAGGGAGACATAGAGGCCAAAAGTAAAGTTTATTTCTTTAGGATATTAGACCAAAAATACTTGAAGCACTGTTGGAATATGGGTCAAGTTAGCTGCTACTCGAAACATAAAAGCTGAAAATTTTTTATGAAAGAAGGTGAAATTTAATGACTCATCAAGCAGAACTAGAAAATCTTAAGTGCTGTCAGCCTGAAGAGGGCAACACAACACAGCAGGTTTCAGCAGTTTGTTGGCTAGTGTGAAATGCTCTTGAAAAGACCTATGTGCAATACCTTATTGAACTTTTTACTGTTTATTCAAAATGACGTTTTCATAAAGGACCTGCTGAAAAGAGATCAATTTATTTCTTAAAAACTTTTATAAGGAGAAAGTTAGAGCAAAGAGGAAAATAATGTGAAATGATGGCTGGTTTGTGTAACTGAGTTGGGCTCAGCTGAGTTTCTGTGCTGAGCTGAAACAAATGAACTCTTATTTGTCAGCAAGTACACAGAATGATTTATTCTAATAAGTGATGGTTCAGCACTTATTTATTCTAATGACTGATGGTTCAGCACTAAAGAAACAGCAGCACACTTTCACCAGTTTTAAATTACTTCAAAATCAAAGCTCTATGAGTGAAAAGGTTGAAAAGTTTTGTTAGGTAAATATTTTTCCTAGTGCCTCATTATTGGCGGGGGAGGGCAGGGAACCCCACAAAACTCTTCTATCAAGTATTGCACAAGGGCAAGTGCAATTGATAAGTTGTCACTGTTGCCACCATTGTGGTTCCATAATTGTGTAAGCTTTTCGTGTCCATCTAAGTGCACAGTGAAATGGGTTAGTTCAAACCATCGCTGTTAAGGATGACTTCTTTTTACATATTCTATATTAAGCAATGCCCATGCAGTTCTCTTAAGTGATTTAAGGAACCCAAGTGCAAGATCAGCCTTGTGCCTTTAAGAGTCTCGGTACAGGATGGGAGCTGTCAATCAGAGTTTAAAAGAAAAGTTCTGAGATGATAAACTTTATTCATTGTCAGAAATGTGACTGAAGTTTCCATAAATATGCCCAAGTTGTCTGTAAAACTGTCAGTCTGCCTAGTTCAAAGCTATTGTAAAAGTTGCACAGTGCTCAGGGAAGGAGACACAAGAGATGGGGCTATAAAACCTCAGTTTGGGTCACTTCTCTGAGCTGTGGTTGAGCTGTTACCAAGCTGGATAGGTGTAAGCCAGCCCAGACTTGTCCATGGAAGCTACAGCAATCCTTCTGAGCTGAATGTAGATGTAGCTTGTAGACAATGAATAAAGTAGTTTTGCTCATATGTAAAACCTCAGCAGGTTCTGAATTACATTATAACTCATTTAAAACAAGTTAGTGATATACTGAATTCCTCATATGGGGGAAAACTGGGTAGTATTTTTTTAAAAATCATATTTTATCTTACCGTTCTTAAGATAACTCTTAAGTCTCACAAGAAGCTAAATGTATCAAAACCCAGCAGAATCCTAGTAGTTACTAAATTAACTTTGTGTAAACAGCCTTATAGATATATTTTTTGTGTTAGCAAAAGATAAGTCATATGTAATAAATATAAACAAAGAACACTAATGGTGTAAGAAAATTGTCTATTCTTAACTTGAAAATACTTTAATCTTACCAAATGTCTATGCACTCCTTAATTACAAATTGGGAGTTACTTTTATAGCGAATTAGTTTTGTATAAAACTCTTAATTTGTCCTCTGTTCTCTGAATTGTGTTATGACAATTATGAAGTTGAAAATAAGTTTATATAAATGTTCCTGCTCCAAGTGTGAATTTAAACAATGAGGTGTGAATTCTTATGGATCTATTTCCCTAAACTGTTTGAAGAGGTATGGAATGTTTTGCTTCTGACAGATGAGGAATGTAATCCTCGTGGGTTATTTCTGTGGCTGTGCAGCATAGGCAGTGCCTATTGCTTAGGAATTAAGCTGGAACAAACCTGGCCTATGATGGTCTGCACAGCTAAAAGTCCCATCAGTATCTGTTTTGATTTGTCAATATCAGTATGCCATCTTGGCTTTCCTTCACTTAGTTTTGAGGAAAATAGGTATACAAAGCTCATTAACTTTTGCACAAAATTGAGGGTTCGAAAATACAGAAAGTGTTCAGGTATTTTTGGAAAGTACCAAGACTTCTGTTTGAACTTTTCAGAAGATGAAGCTAATTCTATACAGGTAAATGTGGAATGGAACAAACCTATGAGGAGGTTGGTTATGACATTATACTCTAGGAATACAATATGAATTAACAAACGAATTTTTGAAATTTTGCTGCCCTTGACTACAGGAGTTCCTTCTAGTTAATCATTTCTGTAGAAGATGAAGAAAACTATTGGATTTAATGGTTTAAAGTAGATTAAAAGTGGTGTATGAAGTATTGTACTCTTCACTGCTCTTAAGCCATGTAGTGTTTGCTTTTGTGGATGTAAATCCGTTTCTGAAGGTCTCTGTTTCTCAGGTACTCAATTGTTTACTTTCATGTGAGGCTTAGCTCTGCGTGTGCACAGAAGACACTGCAGCTGTGAAAAGTACTATTGATTTGTTGTGCCTCTCTTTTCAGAGATACTGGTATTTTACTAATTACAAATCTGAATCCTTTTCTGGGAAGGAAGTACTTCAAGGCTTTTATTGTAGGTGCATATCTTCTCAGTGCTCAGCAAAGCTACCTCTTGAAGCTGTTTCTTTTATTTAGGCTCTGTTATTTCTGGCTCTGTGGCAGTTGCCTGCTGTCTGCTCTGTGTGTCCTGAGTGTTGACTTTCTTCTGCCTCTAGGACCTGTACAATTTACCTGAGATTAAATAATGCACATTCAGTTGTTCTTGTGTGGAATTGCTAACAGGACGTTTGGCAATACATACTCTTGCTCAAAGTTACCCACAAGGTATAACAAGACATTTGCAGTGGGACCTGTGACAAATATTCTGGGCTGCTGTAGGGTGAGAGTTGTGTGCAGGTTGAGGGAAGTCATCCTTCCACTCTATCAGAACTGGTAAGGCCACACCTGGAGTTCAGTTTTGGGCTTCCCAGTGCAGGAGACATGGAGATACAGAAGAGAGGCCAGTAAAGAGGCACTGAGGTGATTAAGGGATGAGTGTGTTTAATACGAGGGGGGAAAAATACTAAGACAACTGGGACTGTTCAGCCTCGGGGAGATCTCATCAATGTGTCTAAATATCTGTCTGAACATCAGGAAATACTTTGGATGCAAAATCTATGTGGGCAACATGAAACAGTTCAGAAACAGTTACAGAAACTGAAGCAATGTCTTCTGAAGTGTTACAGTATAGTCAGCCCTTTCAGTTTTCAATGGACTTTGTTAAAGGATGCTTTCTAACTAGGCATATCTTTTTAAGGTAAGTAGAGCATGTGATAGGACTTTGACTTTCAGATGTTTTGCATGGTTGTAGTAACTTGTTTTGTTGCTATTACATAAAGCTTTTTCTGAAGGAGTGTAAGGAAGCATTCTGCCAGTGTAAATCAAAAGGAAAAGGGTGGTAATATAGCTGGGTCTTTTATCTTTTTAAAGATGAGCAAATAATGGCCCTCAACAATGTATGGGAGAATTAACTGCAATAGTTGCCATATTTCTCTGTAGGTTTATAATAATACTAAACTATTGAAAGTTAGGATGGAACTGCAGTTGCTTCATATAGTGTGCTCTGTTCCATGAAAGACTTCAAGGAAGACATGAGTTGTTGCTCATGCACAAATAGGAGAATCCATTCATGATCAAAAATGGTTCAATATTATTGTCTAGACATAACTGCAATAAGCCTTACTACATAAAATTTTAACCTTAGTCCAGATGTGTTTATAATCCTAGTTGTGGCTTTAATTTGACTACAGTCTTGACTAAGATACTAGGTAATTATGGCATTATTACTTACATCAAGTCTTGACATAATGTTTGCCACATGCTATGGTGGCCATTGTTATGGTCTGTTAAAGCTTCCACCAAGAGAACACATCATGTAATTGTTCTTGATTTTAAAACAGTGATTGTTAGTGCTCAGAAAGAAAAGGATTTCCAGCCTGTGTAATACTGCTAAGAGTGCTTTCAGGAATAACAGGATTTTCACTTTACCTGATACGTGTGATTCCTTGATGTGACTGACACGGTGGTTACCTCCCTGTCTAAGAAGTTTTGAAGATGTATCCAAATACACAACTTTGATGGCCGTATTAAGGCGTATGTGCCTGCATTGATAGAATTATCTTAAGCTTCAGCCTGGTGAAATACTTCTGCACTACTAATTTAGGTGATTGCTGTTAGTGTAATTAAATGTACAAAGTGTAGCCTGTTTGTTTAATTTTTTTGTTGTTGTTTCAAGCCCCCTAAAAATATTAGGCAGTATAAAGTTCCTGTTCATCATCACAAAGACTTTTAACTGCATGAGGAAACCAAAGCTTAACTGCAGAGCTCTACTGCGTAACTGCAGAAATTCTAATACAAACTCAGGAAAAAGTGAAAGGGTGCATTTTTTTCTATAGGTTATCATGTATCTATTATAATTTTTACAACCACTGAAAATATCTAATTTATTAGAGCAATTTAAAATGTAGTGTGGCAAAACCAAGTAATTTGATTTACTACATATGTTGATTTTACAACTAGTCCTGCAACCCACGGCACATCTTGTCAGTGACTCGATTTTTGTGGTGATTCTAGGTAGGTGTGTTGAGCATGTTTATACTCCTCCTTTTTGTCTTACATTTTTTAGTTACATGCTGACCATATAAAAGCACTACTCAGTTCTTTTATTTTAAAGAAATCAATGGATTCTATTTTATAATGAGATGCACCTTATTCTCTGAGCAGTGATGTGATGTTGCAGGTGAGCAGTAAAAATTTTGCATGATGACAAAAACAGTGCCAGCCTTATTCGAAGTACACCGAATCATAAGTAGAGCATCTGCTTGATTGAGTTTGCAGAGACTAATTAAAGAGGTACTAGAAATAGTCTTTTTCTTAGAATGCTGTTACAGTCCTAACATCTTGAAGAGTATGTGAAATAGAAGATTATCAAAGGTATAGAATAAAGCAGTGGAGTGTCTGGGAGAAGCTCTCTGTTACTTGGAAGATTTGAGGGAGAGGAGAGGAGCAATGATTACAGGATAAAGGCATATCACGTTGTCAGGTTTTATACCTCTTGTAATAGAAGCTCAAACAATACTGATAACATTTGAAAGGTGACAGATTTCAGACGGATAAAACAAGATCATTTCCTTTTTTTATGCATGTACTTTAGCTTGTTGAGCTGAAAAATCACCTTTCCAAAAGAGAAGAAGTTTATTTTAAAAAGCTTTTTAAAATAAGCAGCAAAAACAAACCCAAAAATCCCAACAAAGGGCATCAACTCCTACCCAGAAGCATTGCTTGTGCCTTCTCCACAGTTAAGTACTCAGTGATTCTGGTCTAATATTAAGCAAAAAGAAGGCAGATACCCACCCAAAAATACCAGCAGAAAACAGCCTTTCGGCACCAGTGAAAGAGCAGTATTTCAAATGGGGGTTTGCAATATCTTGCTCTCAGACAGGCAGAGTATTGTGCTGCGTCTGTGACTACAGCAATTCATCATCTTTTCAGTTAGTCACTTCTACATTGTGCATTGAGATTTTAATTGAAAACAAAGTAAAAGACATCTAAAACATAGGAAACATGCATTTTTGAGCAAATATTGAATAAAAATGGCATCATTTTATTTCCAGTGGGTAATTTTCCTGTTAATTTTTTTCTAATATAAAATAACTTGCATTGTTACACAGAGTCTTATTATTACTTTTAAAGCTTCTTGGTTGAGTTGAAATCAGTTTAAAAGAAATGATTCTATGAAATTAAGAGAGTTTTTTTTAGTGTAAAGTGGTTCATTACAAAACAGCACAGACTATGAACTTGACAAGTTACTGAAAATATGATGGAGTGTGTAGAGAAGCCTTGAGTTTTACAGTTTTAAGCTGCCAGCTTAGGCACATGTGGGAATTGTAAGAAATTCTTTTTTTACTTTGTGGATTCAATGTGTATGGTAACTTCTTTTTTTGTCTGAATACTGTGCAGCAGCCGAGTGTTTAGGCAAAATACCAAATCCCTTACTCTAGATGGAAATATTGGTATCTGTGACTTTTCCAGACTAAAACCCAGCAGTCCATGTGTTATGTTTTTCATTTTAAGATGCATCCTGTATAAAATATCTGGCTAATTAAATTGTGGATTTCATGCAGTGTTTGATGTTCTGTTGATTCTGAAAAGGACCAGGCAAGCTGACAACTCTCTCTTTGTCAGGAAGATAGGGAAGAAAAAGAATTACAGTTGTGGGCACAGTTTGTAACTATATAGCTTCTCTCTGATCCTGTGAGGCTTTACACTGCTTTAAAGGGCCTCTTAAAACTTGCCCTCACCTGTAACTCTTCTCAGTGCCAGTATACCTGAAGACACAATTTTAATCTTTTTTTTTCTTACTGTACTGTGATTTTGTTTTCACTGTCAGTTTCCTATCACTGTTATCATTTAAACTTTCTTTTTAAAAAAGAGTCAAGTCTTCATCTGTTCTGCGGAGCAGGAGATTTGTGGGGCTGTGTGGTATACGGAATAGTGAGAAACTGCATCTGCAGTAAGTCCAACTTCCTAGAAAGTATGTTAACTTAGAGATGAAGATTTGCTTCTCTATAAATTTTATGATTTGATACTAAGCTGTGGATATGATCTGTGTAACATGCACTGCAATTTTCAGATCAGGTGATTGTGTTCATGTGCTCACATACTCAGAGGTAATTCCTTTGTAGATGTTGGCAAGGACTGATTGACTTTGACCTGTCATATCCTGCAAATGGATCCAGAATCTTTGGAGCAGCTCACAGCTACATGGAGGCTAGACTGTAAAAGACAATGTTTTGAAAATCACTGCATTCTGTTGAAGATAATTTTTAATAGGAAAAAACTATGGTTACTGTGTGAATACATGCTTTAGGTCTGATGTGGGTTATTTAAAATCATTATCAGCAGGTATGCAGTGATGTCTCTGTGGGTTAGAATGGGTATTGCTGTTTTGCATGATTGATTAAGCAAATACTGTACAAAACACAACTTTATGTAAGCAATTGCTTGTGTTGGTTATTCCTTTATGTGTCGTAGCAAAGAGAGTCACGGAATAGTTTGAGTTGAAAAGGACCTTTCAAAGGTCATCTAGTCCAACCCCCTGTCATAGTCAGGGGCATCTTCAACTAAACCAGATTTCTCAGAGGCCCATCCAGCCTGGCTGGGAACACTTCCAGGGATGGAAATCCTAGAGTAGAAAGTTGTAGTCAAGTTATATTAGTAGCTGCCACACTTGAAAGAGGGTGTTGGTAAGATTTTTTAAAATGATTTATGCTCCTCTGTTACTAAGATACTTTGAAAAATTATCCTGTAAACATTGTGGATTGTAGGATGGGAGTTTTCTTTTGACTCTTTTAACGCATAAAGCATCTGCTGCATGTGAGGGAAGAAGTCTAAGCGTGTTGGGATAATACTCTGCCTGTAGGTTAAGATTTGTGAACTAGTTTTTGTATAAACAACATGCAGTTACTTTTATCATTTTAACATTGATGAAGACCAGTGATTTTTATTTACTTTACCACATCCGTGTTGCTTAACACTTAAGATACAAAATTGAATTCATTTTCTGTGCTGTTTCGTGATAGCAGCTGAGGATATTGGTTTGCAGCACTCAGCAGCTATGTGGGAGACTTAAAAAATACCTCTTCGGCTTTTTCTTCTTGGCATTAAATTGTTATAGCTGGGGAAAGTTTATTATAATTTATTACTTAGTAATGAGAAACTGCAGTATACACTTGGGAAATTCTTACCTTAAAAATCTATCAATGATAACCACCTTTGCCTGTATCCTTCTGGTGTTTATTTCCACTTCTGCTACTTCAGAGAGGAAACACTTGGGAGCTATGATTAGAATTCTCTGAATACCTGGTTATTTAATTAAACTTGATACAAAATTGTTTTGACTATAACAATGTTTTAGGAGAGGCTGTGGTTTGTTTGTTTTTTCCTGATGTTTTGGATGTACATTTCTTTCATATAATGTGCCAGAGTTCACTTCTCAAGTGTGGATCACTCTAGGTGGATCCTGCTGGTTCTGTGCCTTCTGTCATTTTTCAAATGTTCAAATATTCCATTAGCCTTGTTTACATCCACATTCTGCTACCCTGAGGATACAGAGAATTAACTACAGCAGCTGGTAAGCTCCTTCTGATCAGTCTTAGTAAGAAAAACTGGAAAAAGGCTATTTTTCCATTTTTGGAGACTCTTGGCAAGAAGTAACAAGTAGCTGTGTGTCAACAATTCTTCACTACTGCCCTGGAATTACTTTGAGATAGTGTGCACCACTCCTAGGAAAGGATTCCTTGCCCAGCTGTTTCAGAGAGGTGAAATGACAGTTACATTGTCACGTTTAATCTGCTGCTGTGGCTTTTCATGTAGGTAGGTGGCAGAGATCACACCATAACTTCCTTTCAAAAATAATTTTTGACTTTCATATTTTTTGCTATGCTTGATTTGTTTTGATTTTTTGTTTTGGTGTGGGTTTGTTTGTTTGTGTGGTTGATTTCTTGATGTTGAGTTGTTGCTGGTTTTTAATTGCCATAGTAGGACAGGAACCACTTTCTGAGAGGTAAGAAATTACATTTGAAGGGTGCAGTGGCTTGTATTGCTTTGTCCAATGAAGTTAGTATGTGATGAAAGTGGAATTTACTGGAGCCAAAATCACTCATAGTAGAGGGCACGTCAGCTGCATTTGGGACTTGTTACAGGACATGTGGTGACAGGACAAGGGGGAATGGTTTTAAGCTGAAGGACCCAGAGGTGAAATCATTCTGAATTCTTTTGTGTATCTGCAGCACAAGTGGGACATACGTGTTCTTTACACGACTAATCCCTTAAGCAGGTAGAACACTCTAGGTTGTCTATCGAAGCGCAATGCTAACTTTGGGTTTTTTTACATTGTACTCTTTCTTGAAGCTGAAATAGTTTTAATTTTTCAACATAAAATCTGCTGGAAAAAAAATTCACCTGTCCTGAGCTGTAGGGTTACTTGTTTACCACTCAAAGTGCTTAATGTGCTTCTAAAAGGAGGAAGGTAGACTATTGGAGAAGATACTGGATATTTCATAGAATCATCAAGGTTGGAGGAGACCTCTAAGATCATAGAGTCCAACCATTAACCTGTCACTCTGCTGGAACCCCTAAACCATATCCTTCAGTGTCAGATCCAGTCAACACTTCCAGGGATGGTGACTCCACCACCTCCCTGGGCAATATTCCAGTGCCTGAACACCCTAACAGGGAAAATATTTCTCCTAACATCTGATCTGACTCTCCCCTGTCTCAGCTTATGACCATTCCCTCTAGTCCTCTCCCTGCAGCCATGGCAGGAGAGACCATCCCACACCTCTCTCCAACCCCTGTCAGGGAGTTGCAGAGAGCCATGAGGTCACCCCTGAGCTGCCTCTTCTCAAGGCTAAACAAACCCAACTCCCTCAGCCCTTCCTCACAGGACATGTGTTCTAAACCTTTTCTGAGCCTCGTTGCCCTTGGCTGGACTCACTCCAGTGCCTCAATGTCCTTTTTTAATTGAGGGGCCCAAAACAGAGCAATTATTACAGTATTGCTTTGACTCGGAAAAACATATAGGTATGTGTTTAACTCCTAAGTTTGTGCTCACTGCTTGA
This sequence comes from Acanthisitta chloris, assembly GCF_000695815.1. Taxonomy (NCBI): domain Eukaryota; kingdom Metazoa; phylum Chordata; class Aves; order Passeriformes; family Acanthisittidae; genus Acanthisitta; species Acanthisitta chloris. Next base: position 71,287 of record NW_008665367.1, on the reverse strand, counting down.
TTTACTTACATTAAGAATATATTAAAATGTTTTGTTCGAACAGATCATATTCCCATAACAGTAAAATATAAATAAATATTTAACACTCATATATCCATGGCATTGTCTAGAAATTATCTTCATGGTTTTCCTGGGGTGCCAACTTAATTGCAATTGCTAATAAACAAAAACTCCCCTGTATACCATGATGAGAATGACATGTGAGGCCATGGGGGGAATGTGGAAATACCTGACATTTCTTCTGCTTCAGCCTTTTGTTCTGTCCTGTCTTCTGCCCGTTTCAAATGATAACACTACATATGTGCACGGCCCTTAAATTGCTTGTTTTGTAATTTTGTTATTCAAACAGGCAACAACAGAGAGACCTTTTATACAGAAGCTATTTCGGCCCATTGCATCGGGAGGAGAGTTGCATACTTTGGGAGACCTGCTCAAAGATGTGTGTCCTGGTGCTATCGTCCCTGAAGGTACTGCAGAAATAACTTTTGTTCACTAAGATAATTTTTTTCTGTTGATTTATTGTGTCTTGGGTTTTTTTGATATGGGTGTTTTGGAGGTAGAACTAATTCTCAGTACCAGAGCTTCAGATTTCACACCTTCCTGGCTCTTTAGTGTGCCCTGCATTACCTGCACTGTTTGAAGAGGATAAGATTGAGTCCTTAGCCTCTCCTGAAAAAATTAATATCTGGAAGTTTGTTTTAAAATTCATGTACTCCTTTGCCATCATGTTATTCTTAATAAAAACATTCACATGTCATTTTGCACTTTTAAAACAAATTCTTTTTGTTTTAAGTTACCTTTAATTTTACCTTTAACTTTTAAGTTACCTTTAATTTTGCATTGAAAGTCTTTTCATATGTAAAACTCTGAAATTGACCGAAATTGAAGATGTTTTCAGAATTTTTTCTCTGTTGAAGTCCAAGCTTTTAAAATGTACCAGAAAGGGATTGTTACAAATATATAATAGTTTATGTATGATTGCTAAGTAGTATTGTGTGATAAGATACCAATTAGTTCATGTAGCATTATATGATTTCATATAGTAGCACTTACTCAGAAAATAGGCATTTCTGGATGTTATTTTAGGTTCAAAATTTACAACTAGTAGAACTCTGATAATTTTTACATTTATCCCACCTAAAAAGTAGAGGTACTCTGCAAATTAAGATCAAAAATATTTAATATGAAAGGTTTTTCATCTTGTATCGCTGTTGTCTCACCAGTTCTTGTAAATGAGTAACTTTTTTTCCAGTCAGTAAATCAGAATTTCTTTTGAAAAATGCCTGATATTCTGGAGAAGGTCTTGACACAGAATTTACTGGGACAATATCAGCATCTTTTGACAGTGAAGCACTAAATTTGAAATCAGATTTTGTTGTACACAGACATTGTGTAATTCAAAATCAAACAGTCGTCATGGATTTCTCTAAGTATCGTGACCTTAGAAATTGACTGAAATCTCAAGTTATTTTTTGACTCCTGATTAATACTTGTTAACACATAGGAACAGGTTCCAAAAATAACAAAAGGTAAGAAATATGTAGATTGTTGCGAGCCATGTGTCTGTTTCTCATAAAGCTACTACAAATTTTGGAGCATTTTTTAGGTACAACTAACCGTCAAAAAGAGGAAGGAAGGTACAAATAGATACCTGAATGTTAGCACAAGCAAGTTTACCCATCTATAAGTCCTTAACTGTCAGTATCCTACAGATACTAGTGGGTGCATTTTATCTTGGAAGGCAGTTGGGAGCACAAATTAAATGAGAGAAACTAAAAAAGCATTTATGCACAAATTATTCCAGTACATAGTGGATGATAATTTGTACGTGGATTTACCAAAGCTACAGGTAGGTGGTGAATGTGCTAGTTCCTGTGTGTGAATGTAATGCAATTCTGGGTACCAGGGACAATGCTCCCTATCAGTAGACCTTCTTTTCACATATCGACACCAACCTTTAAGAGCAGAACAGAAATACTGTGTGCTAATTGCTTGCTTCATTTTTGTTTAAGGCAAAAAAAACCCCACATTGTTCACACAACAGAGATAAAAATGGTGATTATTTGAAAGAAAAGAAACTAAAATGGGGACTATTCTTATACTCAGGAGGAGCAGTTTGAAATTCTGCAGGTTTCCTTGTATTGGAATGGACTTGTCTGTTCCTGTATACGTCTGCTTAATTTTCACCTAGTTTTGATCCTTAAGTTTCTACCAAGCAACTTACAAACTTAGAGTTTAATAATTTAATCCCTCACATGAGTGGGAGCTATCTAGAATTCAGCTGATTTTCTCCTGTAATGCAACTTTGTGTTGTAGCATTGTTCAGTTGTTCCTCTTTGGGTGCCTAACAGAAGGAAAGCTGAGCTAAATGCAGAAAATGCTGTGAGCTCTTGAGGAGATATGGGGGTAGACTGATACACAGTCAGTGGAAGGGGAGACAGACTGACTGAACAAGTAATTTGGAAGAAAATGACAGATCTGGGAGTCGTTAAATGTGATGGGAAGAGTGACTATAAACAACGTGGCAGGATGAAAGAGATTGGGGCAAAAGCCAAAACCTGAAATAATAAATGTGAACACCTGGCCAGAGTAAGTGGGATAGGAGATGATAAAAGTATGAGGGAGAAAAAGAAGTGTATTGCTTGTGGAACATACGGTGAGATTGTGCAAGGCATCTGTGAAAGAATGGGGAGTAGAAATCCTGTTGGCCTAGTGATTTGGAGCAGGGATTTGGAGAAACAAATTGACTCAGCAGATGGGAAGAAGGGCAGCTTGCACAGGCAGAATGACAAGACACAAGCACACTCTGAAGTGAAGGTTAGGCCTCTCATTGCTCTTCTTCTGTCCTTCCCTCCAAAAAATTTATACTTCTGACCATAATATCTCTTTGACTTCGATATGTATAATTATGGTGATTTAGTCTCTTTCTACAGGAAACTCTTGATAAACTAATTTCTGAAGAAAAAATAGCTTGTGGTCTGACATTACAAATTGTCCTCTTTGGACCTTTTTTGTATCTTCTAATTTTTGTTCTTGTAAACGTACACATTTTGTCTTAATCTACATTTTTTATTTATTCTGGTCAAGGCATTAAAATAATGTTGTAACGAACCAGAATACATTATCAAAGGTATATTAGAAAATGACAGAAAACTCTTTTTCACATTTGTATTTTAAGACTTTTTTCATTGTTACCAAAGTTTAGATCTACTTCATGTTTCTGAACAAAGGGGGGGAAAAGTAGCATCTCATCAAGATAGAAAACAAATTACTTCTCCAGAATCTCTTACGTCTTTAACCAGATATGGTTTTTACTCTTCTTTTCAAAAGTCATTTAGATAATTTTCCAAACTGTTTTCAACCTTCCTCTTTAGTGACTTAATTCCCTGGTGACATTAGCTGCATCTTTTTGTCAGTGCAACGCAATCAATGTGAGCTTCTTTCTTTCTGTTTTTCTCCATCTGTTGAATTTCTTTTTCTTTTTTTCTCTTCTATGGTTTTCTCTTTTCCAATGACTTTTCATTCAACTGGAAGCTTCATGGTAATTGTGGTGGTAGCTTGGCTTTGGTGACATCCCTAACTGAGCTCTTTGCCGTGGGAACTCAGGGAATATATGATTTTCAGACTCAGCATTTGTAGCCATACAGTGAGCTGTTCCTGCTGCCAGATTCTTAGGGACCACCACAAGAAGAGGGGAGGGAAGAGTTTCAAGAACCACCCACAGTGTCTATATGCCTTTGCTTTAGGAAACATGGATATAATTAAGTCTTCCTTTTAACTGTGCTGAGAAAAAATATTTCAATGAAAAAATGTACTTACATATATGTGGATGGAATATATGCATTGATTAGCAGCTGTTGAAAACACGGTGTAAAGAATGTTGTCAGAAAGAGAACAGGTTGAATAGCGGCATTAAAAGATTAGTAGTGAAAATGGTCTTTGTAAAATACTGTGTCAATATTATTTTGGACTGTTGCAGACTGTGGGCAACTGGTTAGAATGCTGTGTTTTATTTAAATTAGCTTATGAAACTATTTATTCAAGGCTTTTATTGTTTGTTGAAGTGTTGTAAAAAAAAAACTTGAGCTATTATCCCAACCCATACTTCTTCCCTGTCTTTCCTCAAGCTGCTCCTTTATTCAATTATGTCTGTATTTTTCTGGTTAATGAATGGTGTACAGTGCTCACCTTTCTGGATTGCTAAATAGTTTCATCTCCTTGATCTGTTAATCAGAGGAAAACTGATGGGGATTAAAGTTAAAGGTTTTTTGTCATGGGCACTGCTATATCAAAGGACGGCTTCTACTTAGTCTGTCCTTTTAACTCTTCAGACTGCAAGGAGTGTTAGCTTTATATTTTGTCCCTAAACTGTCAGGGCCCTCATAAAGTGTTGAGATTATTTAGGTGGCGGTGCTGCAGAGAAACGTACAAGAAAGAAAGACATCTCAGTCTGAAATTTTACTAAGGTTAAACTATATTGGTCCATTTTTTATTTGCTGTATTTCCATAATTATTGTTTAGTTCCATTTATCTAAAGGCTGCACACAATTGGAATCAAACTTGGGAGTTCTGTGGTTGTGTAGATACACTTCACTACATGAGCTACTGTTCCTGACCCTCTAGAATTATTGGAAATTCTTAAGGAAATATGCAATTTCATTCCAGTTCTGAGTCTTTTAAGGTAAACCTTTGCAAGTTCTGTACTTTGTGCATAGCAAACTGTGTTCAGTTCTCAGTTGTGATCATACTCTCCTGCAGGGCAGGAGTGAGGGGATGTGCTTGGTTGTACTTCTCCCTAGTTGCTCATACTTAAATTTGAGGCAAGCTGGTTGTTTAGGTTTTCGGCAATGTGTCATTATTTCTGATCCTGGTCACAGCATCAATGCAGAGTGGCACTTATTTTTTGGTTCTTTTTTCAACTTGTGTTGACCCATCTTATTTTGTTTCATGTCAATGGCTCTCCTTTTTCCTGCTCATGCTCCTTCAATCACTCTGTTCTAGTAATGGATAACTCTTGCTGTCCTTTGTTACTATCTCTGTGTCTGCTTTTGCATCCTTTTAAAATTAGCTCTTCTACTTCTTTGACTAAATTCACCATAATTTAGATAACTAATTTTGTAGTTCTTCAGACCTTACCTGATTTCCTAACAGGTATAGATCTAGTTCTTTGGGGAAGTAGTTAGTCATTGCTTTATTTTCTTTTCCTCTTGCTTTCCATCTTTTTGACCTGTGGTGTTCTGTTATCTCTACTTCTACTTCAGTTTCCTTGAGTTTTCCAACAATTTGTTGTACCATTGGATATGAAAGTCTAAAATCGTTCTCTTGGTTTTCAGGTATCCTCCAAGACAACCAATGTCCTGATTACTCAGGGAAGTGCAGAATAAAATTGTCCAGTGTCCTCCTTTTCATTCACCATTTTGAAATTGTACAAAGATCCTTTCCATCCAAGTCCCAAGTACTATAGTTTTACTTCTCACAGGCTGTACATCATGTAGTTTTGAATTTAAGCTCGTGACAGATGTCTTTTTTTTATTCTAATATGAAACACCCATTCTTGAAGACTCCAGGGTTAGAATCAGATTATTCTGATTATTCATGCTACAGCTTTGTAAACTCATTGTCTGATCTTTTTTCCTATGCTTGTGGATGCCACTTGCACAGACAAAAGTTGGTTCTTTAATAGGACAGTTCTTGTGTGGCAAAGTGGAATTGTCTGCAGTAGTTCCAGAAAATTAGGCAGACATTTAAATAACTTCAGAGTTATTACTATTTGTGGGAAGATTTAGTGGCTTATGGAGGAAGAGGCTAAGATGAAGCTTGTCATGTCTGTGGTCTCTTAGATTGCATAGTTATAGTTTCTGTGCAGGTAAGGAAGAGAAGATGTTAAGACTGTGGGGTTTTTTTCCTGCAAATGTAGAATAAGGTCACAGACCTGATGTGGTAGAACATGTTACTTATGGGTGTGCTCCCCAAAACTGCTGAGTAACAAAATTATCTGTGTCTGAAGCAGATAGCACCATGGCTACTTTCCTACACTGTCTAAAACCTTTGTCTTAGTGAGATTAGGTACATTAAGCTACCTGTTTACAACAAAACTGTTGTTTATGACAGATAATAAAATTAAGCGTTATCTATTTGTTGCTTCAGGAAAGTCATGCTGCATTTCCCCATGGTTTTCTGCATCTGATAATAGTGTCCCTGTTGCCAATTAGGGGCCTTTGTTTACAGAAGTAATATCAGTCCTGAACTTCAGTTTATCAAATTTGAAAAGAAAAAAAGCAAATAATTCACAGCAATAAAAAAAATTGCTTATTAGACATTTATCAAGTTCCTGTGAAAGAAAATACAAATACTGTAAACACTTCAATTAGAAATAGTGACTCATCTTGTTAGGAGAAGGGGAGGAACACAGTGTGATCTTACATAACTACAGAGCAACAACTGCAAGAGGAAACAGCGCTGAGTTCAACAGAATGCTTTGAAGAGGCAAAGGGTTAATATGATGGAAAACAGAATCCTGGGGAAAGGAAAGACTTCTTTCCTCTTCCACACCAGAAATTTAAGACATTGGGCATAATACAAATATAAAAATTGCATAATGTAGAAGGAAATAGTTTTCTTCCACTGCTATCATGTCTAAACAATTCTGGATGCAATTTGAATTTGCTAGTGTTGTTGAAGTCTTCATAAAACTTGTTTTGATTTTTGTCTCATGCTTCCTTGAAGACTCAAATGGTAAACATTTGGACATAATGACGCAAACAGTAGGCTATCAATCAATCCCAGTTTTCACAGCATTGTTTGTTCATTCAGAAAAGCTGTGTGAACTGACCTCTTTCTGCAGCAGTGTCATTAGTTCTTTCAGAAATAAAACAAGGATCAAAAAGACTTCCAGGATTTTTCTCGTAAGAGTTGCTGTACTGGATGATTTTGTAAAATTAGGGGTCAACTGTTTTCAATTAACTCTCAGCTTTTTTTAATGCATATTGTATGAGAGACTACATATTAATTGTTTTTGTTCTCCCTCGGTTTTCTAAGCCTTGGCTTCCAGTAAATTAGTCAAGCAGAAATTTGAATTTAGATTAGATTTGCCATGTAGGCTCCTAATTTTGATGAAAATGACAAATAGTGCAGTAGAAGGACATAAATGCATGCAGTGTGAATGTCTTTGGATTTACATGGAATACGACTGGGCTTGCTCTGCCTGAGGTCAGAATTAGCTTGGCTTGGTGTACTTACTGTCAGAGCTGGAGCAGCACAGCACCATCCCACTTCTTGCTGCTCCAGCAGTGAGCAAACTCAGGCAGCCTTTGCTTCTCATGTCTAGTTAGTAAGTCTGACTACTTGTGCTCTCTGCAGGCTGCTGCTCCCTGCTTTTCAATGCTATGGGGTTACGGTGTTGAAATATTTTTCCAGACCACCTAAATGTAGAACTATAACCAGCCCTGGTCAGTTTTAGGCAGTTTATTAAGCCACAGTTTCATCCCACATGGATGTGAGAGCATTGTGAAGGGTTAGAGGTTTTGTGCAGGCATCCTAAAAGATGTTTAAAGCTCACCAATGATACAAATCCTCATCCACTGTCTCCTCTACTGTCAGAGTCATCTTGCAGGCCACAACTGAACTTCAGACCAATACTTAAGCAATTCCACCCTCCTTGTGTCCTTGACTCAGGGGTGCTTTCCGTGTTGGTGGGGGTCATCACGTACGTCTCCTTTCTGGTGTGAGTCATTATTTGTGCCTGTTATCTTTTCCTAACTGGGCCATCTGCTTGGATTATCCATCTGCATCTGCCTTTCATCTGACTGACTTCTGACTTCTTGATTTTGATTTCTTTTATGCCCCCACACACCTACCTGCCTCGGTTGCCTTTTTTTAAGGTGAAGTGGAAAGGTGGGGGTTTATTCTGTGTTAAAATTTCGGGCCTTTTGATTTAGTAGTCCTTGATCAAAAGGAGTGGAAATCCAGCTGTTGGCTTGAGATTATAGAATTAATAGTCATGACTGCACAGTTAATTAATATAGAATTAATTTGTCATGACCACATGGAAAGGTGCAAATAATCTGAGAGTTAATAGTGTGGCAGCTGTGTTATTTATGTGGCTTCTTGTTAGCCATCCTAATTTCCAAACAAGCTCTTTGCATACTCAGAGAAGGCTGCTGTGTGTGCAGAATATTCTGGCTCACTTGCTCTCAAAAGAAAAGACAAATCATAGTGGAGATCTGGGTCTGATTGTGGTCTTTCTACATAGAATTTCTCAGGAAACAACAGACATAGCTTGGTTGTAAAGATTTCTCTGACTTCACCTCAGTCAACTCTACAAGGATTATCCATTTGGTAGCTTGTGAGTCCTTTGCCCCTTTCCTAGTGGCAAATGGGTTGAAATTTAGTAAGTCTAAATGCCAGAGTCCTCACCTAGGACAGAGTAATGTGGAGCACAGGTATAAATCGGGAGAGGAGCAGCTGGAGAGCAGTCCTGCAGAAAGGGATCTGGGGATGAGCATTGGCAGTAGGCTCAGCACAACGCAGCAGTGTGTCCTGGCAGCCAAGGGAGCAAACCACATTGTGGGGTGCATCAACCACAGCATAGCCACATGGTCAGAAGAGGTGATTATCCTGCTGTATTCAGCACTGGTGCAGCCTCACCTGGAATACTGTGTGCAGGTCTGGGCCCCACAATTTCAGAATTTTAAGGTACTCAAGTGCATCCAGACAGCAACAAAGCTGGTGATAGGGTTGCAAGGCATGTCCTGTGAGGAGTGGCTGAGGACTTTGGGTTTGTCTAGTTTGGAGAAAAGGAGGCTGAGAAGTGACCTCATTGCTCTCTACAGATTCCAGAGGAGGGGAAGTGGAGAGGGAGGCGCTGAGCTCTTCCCTCTGGTGTCCAGTGATAGGAAGTATGGGAATGGCTCAAAGCTGCACCAGGAGAGGTTTAGACTGGACATAGGAACCATTTCTTTACTGAGAATATGGTCAAACACTGGAACAGGTTTCCTAGAGAGATGGTAGATGCTCCAAGGCTTTTAGTGTTTAAGAGGCATTTGGACAATGCCCTTAGTAACATACTTTAACTTCTGGTCAGCCCTGGATTGTTCAGGCAGTTGGATGAGATGATCATTGTAGGTCCCTTCCAGCTGTTCCAGTCTGGTCTTTCCTCTTGCATCCAACAGCTTTCCAAACATCACAAGAGTAATGTGTTTTTCCTTTGTGACTTAGAAGTGGTTTCTGGGCATGCACAAACATGCACATTCAGAAGGGTAGGCTGTAGGAAGAGGTACAGCAAATAGAGAAATAATCCTGTTTCTCGGATGAGCCTTTGGAAATTCGTTCAGCTGAATTTGTTCCGCCGGCCACCCAATAAGTTTTATTAGTATCAGACTCCAGACTATTCTCTTTAAATTTGTCAAAAGGCCAATGACTTTATTCTGGCGCAACAAAGTTTAAGTCTACCATTAACAGTAGTAGCATGAAATGGAGAAAGTAAAATCCTTTACAGAAACAGCATTTTTGAAATTCAGCTTGTTCTGACTGAAAATGGCAAACTAGCACTTCTAAAGTTCTCTGCAGAAGCGAGGTGGGATTTTTCATCCTAGAGTAGTCTGCTCTTCCTGAGAAGATCAGCATCCTGCCACCTGTTTCTTGATGAAATGCTGTAGGTTTGAAAATCGAGGCAGTCAAGAAAAGGTTGTGGAGCAGTACTAACAGCAAATCAACCCAGTTTCTACTGTTCTGCCATGAATGTGAGTTTTAGTAGAACTGTTGGGATCAAAGCATCTTGACAGAATGTTTTGGTTGTGGTGAATTTTCTGTTCTAAAATGAGTATTTTTTGTGTTTTAGGAGGAGACAGGTTCTTTATGCACTGTACAGATGTTGCAGTGTCTTCCCACAGAATTTATCACTTAGACAAAAGATGAGTGAAGAGAGACAAAAAGGAGAAATTAAGAGGCACAGAGAGGTGATGTTGCTTGTACCTTGTCACACTGAGGTCAGTAGCAGAGTTAAGAATTGGATTTTTTTTAATCATGATCTAAATCAGTCTGTCTTACTCCAAAGAGGTCACAGAGGTCACTCAGTATGACTGAGCTATCAAAACCTTCACAGAAGAGAACCCAAACCAAACCTTTCTTCTAGTTTCTCATATATCCTTGCTCACAGAAACAAATGTGTCAGCAACAGCTGTACATGTACACGAAGTATGTAGACTTATAGGGTAGTTTTTATGGTTGGTTTCATAGAGAATGTGACAATGCCTTTAGTGCTGTAATTGGTGTAACTGGAGATTCTAGTGATTCTACCAAAGCTTTCAGGAGACAGAGTAACAAACCTCTGTGAAGACCAATAATGTGAAGTTCTTGACCAGGGCACTGCAGCACACAACTAGATTTGGATGTTGTGGTCTCAGTGTTTTTATTTATACTAATAAACAAAAGTGAGCTAGAACATGTGTTGTTTGTGCTATATGACTATTAACAGTTCTCTGGCATAATTTTGGTCAAGGCCAGTTAGTAGAAAATTGGGGCAGTGTTCATGGATTAATAGTCTGGGGACTATTCCTAATGGGTGTTTTGGAGGGGGAGATAATTTAGCTGAATAGGCAGGAGCTGTTTTCTGGCACCTGCCCTGATGTTCAGAGAGTGGGTTCTGGTCCACTTTTTGAGTTGTATCTATACCTTAACATTAGGTATATGTACTGTGTCTTTGGGGGGTGCCTGAGTGAAATAATTCCTGTCTGCCTTGCATCTCTCTTGCAGTCTGGTTCTATTCTGCCTTGATGCATATAGGCATAAACCAATTTTTCCAGGAGATAAGCATCTTACAGGGCTGAAAAGAACAGAACCTGCAAAACTGGAGACCTACAAAAAGTCATTGGGAGAAAAATAGCAGCCTTATCAAAAATGTAAAGCAGAGTAATTCACTAATAACACAGTACATAGTGTCCTACTCCCTTTTCTAAGGATTCAGCGGCACATGTTAAAAGTAGTATGAATACCTCATTTCAGTCAGAAATTTTAATAACTTCACATTCAGAGGGTAAACAGTGGATCACTTTCTATCTTACATTATACTTGTAGTGATTTGGAGAATATTTGTAAGAAAATAGAGGTTAAACTTTTCTTTATGTCAAAGCCAAAGTCTTATGCAGTGGCTTGGCATGTGCACAGAGGTGCTACAATTTGTGACGACTTGGATGCTCTTGTGCTCCTTGTCCTTTTTCCATCACCACATTTACAATGGCAAAATGCAGTGGGTGTCTACACTAGGAAACTTCACCAAGTCCAGTATCTTAGTGCAAGTTGTTACTCGCTAGCAGCTTTAGCCAAGAAGCCAAATGTATGGACCAGATACACAAACAAATGTCATTCTGCCCCTTGGGAATCAGTATCCTCAGATGGAAAGGTGATTGCAAAGACACTTCTCTTTAAAGCTGCAAACCAATGCAGCCGAATTAGCTGTAACTCATTCCAGAGCTATGTACCTGCAGTGTTTTGTCCACATAGCTAATGATTTCTAGTAATATTGCTAACTAATTAATGGTACTAACTTAGAAAATTTTGTTTGCAAACACTGTATGTTTGTGTTCTAAGTGTTACAGTTCTATTTTTTCTACTATAAAGTGGAAAAATACTTTCTGAATTTTAAAATAAATAAAATTATGAATACAACTATTATTAAAAGTAAAGACTATGTGATAATCTATCAGCTTTGCAGCTACTCTCTTGATATTTTCAAATGGAAAAGCTAAAATGAACTTTTGATGAAAATTCATGTCCAATCTTAACTCTGACCAGGTGGCTGTTTTGGGAGGGGTTAGTGGTGGAAAAATACTTTCTGAATTTTAAAATAAATAAAATTATGAATACAACTATTATTAAAAGTAAAGACTATGTGATAATCTATCAGCTTTGCAGCTACTCTCTTGATATTTTCAAATGGAAAAGCTAAAATGAACTTTTGATGAAAATTCATGTCCAATCTTAACTCTGACCAGGTGGCTGTTTTGGGAGGGGTTAGTGGGGTTTTTTTAGTGTGTAAAGAGC
>NW_008665367.1:40030-59213 GCF_000695815.1 Acanthisitta chloris | reverse complement strand
TCTTTCCTGAATTTTTCAATACTAAGGTCTTTAATTTTACTGTGGTAGAGATCTCTAAATACTTTAACCTACTAGCTGTTCAAAAGAAGTTACAGTACATGTCCAGAAAAAAGATATTTCACGTGTGCAAACTCTGCTGCCTGCTCATTACAGAATTTATTTTTCACTGAGTAAGGGCCCGGAAGAAGCTAATGTAAGTATTTTAGCAAGGGTTTGTATTTCTCTGATAAACAGCACTCCCCTTCTGTTTGTGATCACAGGATGAAAGCTCTCTAAGCTTGTATATGTACATTTTTACTGCTACATCATGTAGTGTGCTCTTAAGATTGAGATCTCATTCCCCAGGAAGCATTTCTGTCTAAGATTAATTGCCCTTTTAAAATCAGTGTTTGATGTATTCCTTTGGCTATATCCTGACTCACTTTAACCCTCTTTGACCTGACCCCACTGACTATTACCGCCATGGCTGAAGCAGAAATCCTTCAGCTTGATGTATGCAGTACAGACTTGAGCCTGTGGTTTTTCACATCGATGGATTCAATTAGCTGAGTTTTTACTGATCAGCTTAGCAGAGGCTGAAGAATTTGTCAGACATGGAACAAAACTGTCTATACTTCAGAGTTAATTGAATAGATCATCTCCATTTTCACTTATAGTTTGCTTGTGAAGTTGTTTACTTTGTTAAATAACATAATAATATTCTTGTAAGTAGCACTTTAAAGTAGGGAAAACCAGTTTATTTTTCTGTAGTTAAACGAGGAAAGGCACAAAACATGAAATAACAGCCATTAAGCCTTCAATCTGTATGTGTCATTTATCACTTTTCAGCCAAATGTTTTTAGACTGTAATTAGGTCCAAATTTCCAGTTTTGAATTTGATTTATTAAACTGGGCAGATAAACTAACAATCAGCATTATGGCTTGAAAACAAGTGGCTGTGCTGGTCTCTTCTGTATTGACAATGGTTTTTCAGAAACAGTAATCCTTCTTTGCTTTGCCTTGCTAGGAATAGCTGAAAAGTTCATTATGAAAGGTGGACAGTCATTGGAATCAAAAAATATTTTCAGGCATGATGTGAATTATAGTAAGTTGAAAATGAAGTTAACTCGAGGTTGAAAGTTCAAGAATGCCATTAAAAACCTTTAAAAGTGTATGAATGTGCATATGCTTAGGGGGTATATAATATGGTTGCATAGAGAATTTGCTATTTACTTGTTTGGCATAACAGTACATTTTGAAAACAATGACATTATAAAATTTCTCACAGACTATTAGCAACAAGGTCTTTTACAGCGAATGGATTTCCTTCAGACCAAACTTTATAGAGAAAAATCTTTAATCAAATGTGGGTTTGTTGGTTGATTGTGAACCACATTTAGCTCCCTGGCTAGATAGCCTTAATTTCTGAAGGTCAGTTGTACACAGTGTAGAGGGAAGGGCAACCTCAAATCTACTTCAGGGCAATAGTGCATGAAAGGATTAACTTATTGTAAAGTCAAGATGCCTGCTGTTCCAAAAAGCTGCACAGCTCCTAAAAGTGATTTAGCTCTCCCTCAACAATGGAAAACATATGGATGAGTTGGCCTCAATTTGTCATGCATTTGAGTATTTACCTTTTACTGCACACCTTGCCAGTCCCTCATGTATATAAATGTGTTGTGTGCTTGCTTGGTACATGAAGCAGCAGCACAATTTGCATTGAACTTTGTCACTTTGTTCACATGTGCATGTCCAAACTTAACCTATTGCAGAAAGTTGTTTTATAAGCTTCAGTTGCTAACCCCAGTCTTTTACAAACTAGCACAGGTTTATTGCTCATTCAAGGCTGAGGCTAAGGCACTGATGCTAAGGAAAGAGGGTTGTAAGACTAATTCCTAGGAGTTTAATCTTATAATTTGCTTTTTTCCTGCCTGGAGCTACATGTTTGATGAGAAGCATCTTGGACTCAGTCCTTGTAAGGTCTCCTAAAGCCTTTTAAATACTAAAGTATCAGATGCTTATGAAAAGTATTTTAGGGTTCTGTCATAATTAGTTTTGGACTTATTACAACAACCCCATTTAAAAAAATTAGGCAATATACAAGAATAAAAATAGTAATAAAAAAGCAGCAACAGCAAAGTTTAGTTATGTAAAGCATTCATTTCTGTCCTCTATGTGCTTTTCCACTAAGCTGCATGAACTCCTTCCTTGTCTTAGATGGCGTTACCAACACTTAACTGTATTGGGGAATTGTTGAAAACAGTCTGCTCAGGCTTAGTTGTGTTTGAGGCTAAAGTCACTTTCTCTAAAAAATTTTTCAATGGACTAGAAAAAGGTTTTGTAGTTCATTTACATACTTTCTGGCTCCTGTGAGATTAGAAGTGTGAGCCAAGTTCTCATAAGCTGCTCCGAAGTGTAATAAACTTTTGCTTGTGGTGATTATTTTAATCCACTTGTTTAGTTACATTTCAGAAATGTGACTGTCTAATGTGAGGGTAGACTTGAGGTAGATGATAACAGGGATAACCAGAGAAAAAAAATTGCATGGAGAAGAAAACGATGGGTGGGGTGATGCCAAGTATTTGATTTCATCTCAGTGTTTAATGATATGTAATGTAGATGATAATGTTGCATTTTCATCTACTTCCATTTTGAGGAGAGAGGAGGCTAGGACTGTGCTGGAATAGATCCAGGGGATTTAACCATACTAAGAACTGTGACAAAGAAACTTTTTTCCTCTCCTTTAAGTCACAGATGTCTAAATTCAGGTAGACTTGTTTATGCCACGAGAAGATCATGCAGAGATCAGCCAAAATCAGTGTCAAAGCCATGTAAAGAAACAGAGCAGTAATTAAAGCTAAATCAGTGCATATGGACTTCATGGCAGTGTTGCAATGGAGGAATACTTGAGATATCTTGCCTGGAGTTGGGCTTTTGTAGTTAAGTACTCTGCAAGAACAGAGTTCACTGTAGTTGATACAGGTCTAGTTCTACCATAGCATTTTGGATATGAAGCAGTAGTTCTGATGAGGGGCTCTGGTGAGATGACATCAAGGCACTATAAGGGTTAAATTGAGACCTGTTATGAGTGTCAAACCACCCCCGAAATAAAGAGGCTGATGTTTCTAACTTTATTTTGAGGAATTTAAAAAATCAAATTAATGACTTGGAAAAGATAGGTTAAGCACTTGTGTTCTGTTATCTGTAAGTTATTTAGTAAATAAATTAAAAATGAACATTTCTTTTTAAAGAGAATACAAAACTGTAGATTATTTGCCATTAGCTGTCTTTGAGGGCAGGAACTTGCCATAGTCAAAAGCTCTCTGGGATATCTGTGCAGATTTCAAGGATATCCTTGAGCTGAAAACACACATTTAGGAAAACTCTGACTGATTTGAGCAATTGAACTCCTGTAACTACCAGTGGATATTGTCTTGTTGCTGACAGTTAACCAGCTGTACCTGGTTGTTTACTTGCATTCATGCTGGGCAGTTAGATTATATCCAGGAACTGAAATTCTTATTCTCCAAACCACATCGTGTGTTTGGAACAGTTTTTATTCTAGATACAGAATGGTTTTGAGAAAACGACTTGTTCTGAATGATGCACTGACCATGTATTTCTGTGAGCGAGTTCTTCACCTGAAATCAGGCTCAGTGGCTTCCCCGGGGCTGGTGAGATATGTAGGCAGGAAGGAAAAGTCAGTCCTGTGCTTTCATGTCACATATGAGCCTCTAAAATTTTTGAGGTCAGAGGAGCCTTTTGTTGTGGCTAGGCTATTTTAGAGTTGGCTTTGCAGAATTTTTTGTGTGTTCTTGCTCTTGGTCAGAGAATACGAACAGCATATCTGCTGCCATGATCCCATGTGTCTCTTTAAACTGATAATTATTCCAACTTAGGGGAGAGGAAGGGAAGAAAGATTGTAGTAGTTTGTGTGGTTAAAGTGAGGTTAAAAGTATGTAAAGATTGCTATGGAAAATGAGTTGTTTTTAGGGATAAAACCTGCTACTGTGACAAACAGGGTCAATTTTGGATTGGATGGAATTCACAAAAAAGTAAGGAAAGCCTGGGATATGCTGGCTGAAATAAGCTACTGTGAAGCTTCTGAAAACTCATGTAAAGATTTTATTCCTATTTTTAAAATTTTAACTAAAAGGTTTACTGTACATTCTAATGGGCAGAGTTTTAGATGTTGAAACTGTTATTTCTTAAATATCAAATATTTTATATCAGTAAAGAGAACATAAGTGTTCACTGTCTGAAGTACTTGTGCTGAGTTCATTCAAAGAGTAAGTGGTCTTGAGATTTGAGATTTGGTGAGATTTGACCAAATTCACCTTTTTTAATGCACTTCCCATGAAATTACATAGATATTGAGTTCCTGTTAGTACTCAGTTGAGTAGGTAAGATTAGTTCAAAATACAAGTTTGTTTTTCTATTTGAGACCTGTATAGAATCATCAAGGTTGGAGGAGACCTCTAAGAACATCGAAGTCTATCCATTAATCTGCCACTCTGCTGTAGACCCTAACCCATATCCTCCAGCATCAGATCCAGACACCTCTTAAACACTTGCAGGGATGGTGACTCCACCACCTCCCTGGGCAACCTATTCCAGTGCCTGAATACCCTAACAGGGAAAACATTTCTCCTAACATCTAATCTGACTCTCCCCTGTCTCTGCTTGTGGCCATTCCCTCTAGTCCTCTCCCTCCAGGCATGGTCATCATTACTGTGAGAATCCAGAACATCTCACCATATTTCTGTGCTTTGGTCACTATTACACATACACATGCCAGAAACTGATAGCAAATGTTCCAGTTAGATTGGAGTTTATGAATGGGAAAGCCTGAAATAATTTGTTTTGACTTTGAATATTTTTTTGAAGAGCAATGCATGAATATTTGATTTATAGAAGGATTTGATTCATTCTGTAGCTAAACTTCCTCACTGAGCAAAGAAATATTTTGCCATAAATGAAAAAAATGTATGGTATCTGGCTATAGCAAGCATTACAGAAGTGTTGTAAAAATGTTTATAAATACTCCTTAGCCTATTTTTTTGTTTGTATTTTATGAACACCTGACTTTTTGTGGTACACACAATGAAGCTTGTTTTGTTGTAAATGGTATCTAGTCATTGCCGATTTTAATATTGGACATTGGAACTGTTTTCAGTTTTGGACGGGTTGCTGTTAAAGAGGTAGATGCTATTCATCAGTTTTAGAGTTAGCAGTTGAAAGATCCCCATGTCAAATTGAACCATGACTGACTGCTGAGCTTTGAGGGTTTTTAGAGACATTACCTATTTAAATGCAAAAAGTGAAGTATGTTCATCAAGAGCTTGTTTGTTTATATTTTTCTACTGGTGCAGAAGTCACTGGAGGAGTACTTCTTTAGACTGTGAGGCTTTTTTGGGGCTATCTTTTCTCTGTATGTCCTAGAATATCCAAGCTGAGGTGTCTAGAGAGGGGAAGATAACTTCAACCACTGTCCAGGTCTTTCTTGCTGTCTGTGGTTACAGGTTAGAACATACTCTTTGAATTTGCTTGCTAATATAGTGTAGTCTTTTATAAATAATTGCACATAGTTTCATATGTGATCCTCTGTGCTAGACCAGAAGCTTAGCTTCCCAGAAGGGAATTTTCACTTTTGCTTACCAGATACTTGGCCCCACCTAGCTTTGGCTTTAGGCTGTAAAAATTGAGTCAGCAGTATCTGTCAGTAACAAACTTAGTGATTGCAGATGACTTTGCTCACACGAAGCACATTACTGAAAGCTATGTATCTGTAAGGAATTTCCTAAGAGATCCTAAAGAGGTAGATTAAAATCTTCCCAGTGAAGATGTTGGTGTGTCTCTTCAGATTCAGAGATATCTGAGGCACCAGGTGATGGCACATGCTGTCAGGGAGTGCTCTGGCCACTTCAAGGTACTTATACCTAAAGGCCTGTTCTCCTGACTGGTAAACTGAGGAGCAGAAGTGGGAAGGAAAGCAGCCACACCTCAGCCACAGAAGGAGAGCTCTGCTCCTTGTAACACTGACCTGAGATGAGTTTCCCTGCAGTATGGGATAGCCTTTTGTCAGGAATACCTTTAGTATTGTCTAATCCACAACATGTGATGTATTCTGAAGAAAAGCAAGCAAATATCTGTCTTTACAGCTGAAAAAGCTGGAATCTAGTTATGTTACATTATTCAAATGCTGCTACTGCATGACACTTGGTTGTATTTACTCTTTACACATTTTGGTATCCTTGTCCAGTATAGTCCCATGGCCTTGTATCATGGGTGTTCTAATTTGAAGCACAGGGTTCTGTTTCCCTTGTTAGGGTTGTAAGGCCGATTTTCTCAGTGATGCTGCCCCTGACTACAGGCTGGTTCTGGGACTTTCTATGCAGAGGACTTGCATACAGAGGATTCTGATTGAATATTCCAGGGACACTTTTGCTAAATCCTGAATTTCTTGTATTGTCTATCAGTGAAGGGATTTAAGCCTGCTAAATTGCCCTGATTGCTTGAGGCTGCAAATCAGAAGGGAGGTATTTCATCCCACTAAAGAATTTTAAGTGGTACATCACAGATGTGGTCTGGCTAGAGAAGCTGATCTTGTGTAGGTGAAAGGGAGTGTGTAACTGCAGCATTGGTCAGCATTGAGGTGCTAATCTGAGTGAAAAACAGCTGAAGTAAGTACCTCTGGCAGTAGTGCCTTCTCTCTGTTCTGCTCTTAGGCACTTGAATCTGTCTCAAAAATAAACCACTCTTTTCTTTTCCCACCATCAAGGTAATGCAGTGGAAAAAATACAATAAGATGCATCAGGAGTATGTGTAAAAATCTGAATTGATGCTGAACGAGCTAATTTTCCTAATATTGAGTAGTTTACTTTGCAAGCAATAACTTACCTAGCTAAAGTAGAAAAACACCATGTGGTACCATGACATTGCACAGCTTCCCATCCTCTCTGAAGACTGCAGTTTTTAGTTTTGTTCTTTAACCGTGTCTCACTGATTCCTGAACACAGGATTTTGAGGGGAAGCTGGGGATTAGCAACAGCAACTGTTGTAGTAGTTAGGGCATTCCCCTTAAAGAAGGGAGAGTGGACTCAGATTGAGCCCCAGCCTCAAGGACTCTGTTGAGATGCAACAGGCCACTCTCTCTTGCTTCCTCCCAGCAGATACCTATCTGCAAGTCGTCTGCAATCTGAGAGTCGTTTGCCAATGCTTTCTTTGGCTGGACCGAGGTGGTTTCCTGATCAGGATCCCTGAGGCACCTTATAGATGATAGAGATTTTATTTTTCCTAACATCTATTTGGATCTCAAAGCAGACCTCTCCTTAAGACCTTCACTTCAGAGGTGGTTCTTTCTCTCAGTTTTCTCTACAGAGCTGGAAAACTTTTCTGACTTTACATGATATGATTTATTAGCTGGGTCAGACACTTACTTTGTGTTGCAGCCTTGAGTTAATGTCTAAATTAACTGAAATGTCTCAAAAATGTCTTAGTACATAATTTGGATCTCAAAGCAGACCTCTCCTTAAGACCTTCACTTCAGAGGTGGTTCTTTCTCTCAGTTTTCTCTACAGAGCTGGAAAACTTTTCTGACTTTACATGATATGATTTATTAGCTGGGTCAGACACTTACTTTGTGTTGCAGCCTTGAGTTAATGTCTAAATTAACTGAAATGTCTCAAAAATGTCTTAGTACATAACATGTAAGCATAGTTATCTGCCTTCTGGAGATGGAATATTGTTAAGTGTTACCAAAAGGCTTTATCATCTATGCTTTATTGCTTGCCACTAGTGACTTTCAGGGGCTATAGTGACTTCTCTGTTGATGGAATTCCACAAGGAAGGGAAAGGAAAATCATTTAATCCCTGGATAACCACTCTGATAGGTGACTTAATTGGGTTTCAGCTGGTTTTGTGGGGATTTTTTGCAAATTTGTTGTTTGTGCATCACCTCAGTAATATAAAAATACTCTGATTTTAAATAAATGGCTATTATATACACAAACTATAAAAATTTCCTGCAAAACATATATTGCTATACTTTTATTTTTCTTGTATTTGCACTCCATCTTATTCCTGAGATTAATTTGTAGCAAAGTAAAAGGAGCCATTGTAGGTCATGTAATGATAGCTGATGTGTAACTCAGTTCTGTCATGATTTTAAAGGGAAAGAAAAAGTCAGTGAGGTTACTGGAAAGTTTGAACTTACTGGTTTTGAGGAAATCCTGTTTGCTGGTTTTTTGTACATTACTGAAAGTTTTAAGGTGGGTATTGACAGCAATGATGTCATCAGGTCTGGACCCCATGCACTACAGATGAGTGGAGTTATTTGCCCTAATTTTCATAGGCCTGGTCCAGTGACATAGAATGGCATTAATTTTGTAATTAGGTCATTTCAATCTTACATCACTCATTTAAATATATGTTCTGCTTAGCACCTTGTACACTTTTGTAGCCACATGTTGTCAGTGTAAAAAGACTTTTAGTTATCATGGATTGTGGGGTGAGGAAGAAGAGGACAGAAGTTGGTGTGTCAAGATACATACAAAACAAGCTATGACTCTTAGGACTATTAACAGTAATGGAAGAAAAATATTGTGGGAATCTGTATCTGTGAAACAAGTGCATGAAGATTTCATGATAGCTAGCAAGTTATCCAGAATCCAGATCACAGTGGAGATGGATAAGAATTTGACAGCTGTTGAGAAAACAAGAATATATTTTTAGTGTATTTGCTGTTGACAACTTTTTGCTATGAAAAGTGGAGAAGACATTTATAGGAGAGAGACTGTACATGAAAAACATGAAAGTTGAGGAAAGTGTGGGTAAATGTGACTTAAGTGAGAGTTTATGGTCCCTAGTAACAAAAGGAGGGAAGAATGTTGAAGTAAAAACAATGGATTTTGTGAAAGGAAGCTACAGTAAATACAGAATTGGTAGATAAGATCTCTTCAGTCAAGCCTCAAGGGGAAAAGGATTTAAGGAGAAGTGATGCTTTGTCAGAGATAATACTAAAGCACAAACAATGCTAATGCAGAGATTTAGACTTTAATTAAACTGTAAATTCTTCACTGATCTCTGAGACTTTCTCAGGTTGCTGAGGAAGAGAATAAAAGACTTGTATGAGAAAGGGACAAAGCTGAGTAAGGAGCAGGGAATGGGATCACCCATATTAAACTGCATGTCATTTTTAAACAAGAGGCATCAAGTTAGTACACACATGCACACACATCAAAAAAACTTTGTCACACAGTAAAAGAAGAGCCAAAAAAGTGTTTATAATTTATAAGCTTTTCCTCCAATGACATGAAACTGGTACTGAGGTTCTAAAGCTTTTAATCTATTTTTGCTGAGAAGAATTAGGTATGCATAGGTGGCTAGCACAGTGCTATTGCCAGAACAGTATCCTGTCATCTGTCTTTGTGCAAATTAGTTGTTTCTGAAAATTAAATACTACTATGAAGCATAAAAGGATTCAGAAACTCTGTGACCAATTTATGGAATAGTGTAGGTAGATTTTCATTTGAGAGTATTAAACATATGTATTCTGGAGGTTACTCTAAAAATACGTAGATATTCCCTAACTTCTCAGTGTGAAAACTGGGCTTCCAAGATCTTTTTTTTTTTGAAGTTCACACTCTTGACAATCTGCCTGGCAATGTTTCGGCCCAATAAACACCTGTTTTGGCTGGAAGTTTGTTTTTAAATTATATGCTTCTTTCTTCTGACTTGCCTGTAATCAAACCAGAAACCAGCAATTGTTTCTGCTTAATTTAGTGCAACAGTGTGTCTGTTACACCATTTAGAGAGTCAAGAATTTGTACAGAATATGATACCATAAGTAGGTAAGGAGTAATTAAAATGTAATGCTTTATTTTAAGCAAACATAACTGTCTGCTCCTGCAGGAAGAAATATAACTAGCTTAAAGTCAATTGTGTATTGAGGGATAATTCTTCCTGACATAATTTAGCCTGTGCTGGCACAGATACCTGGTTATGCTACAAACTTCTTCAGGCAACCATTGCATCATTTTGGTTTCCAACAAATGCTATTTTATCTATGTTATAAAATGGGATTTATGCTACAACTAGGGTAAATGAATGGAAGAGCCAGTAATGATACCTTCACTTCAAGATTCCACTCTCTTCCATGCAGCTCTTGGGAAGGATGGTGGTTTGTTTTGTAATACAGACAGTACAGAGGGGCATGAAATGCCAGTTAGAGAAGGCAGTGATATTTTTGGGCACTAAATGTAAGTTTCACTGTAGTAGGTCCATGTGAGAATGCCATAGTATAGGATAAAAACAGTAAAAGGTCACAGCCTACTTCCCACCCCCACCCCAACCATTATTGGGAGCATATCTCCAATGCTCTTCTCATCTCAAGGCTCTGAAATAAATTTTTGGAATTTGTCATGTTAGTTCATGTCATGACAGTTATGTCAGTTGCTTTAGCTGGTTCCCATCATTTGAATCAAAGGATCAAAGTACCTGTATCCTCCGGGACAAGTATAAATAAAAAGAATTGAAATGTTCTTAGAAAATCTTCTTGTCATACTGGGAATCAGTTGCTAACTTAGCTTTTCCAAGCGATGAAACTAAGCGAGAAAAAGCTGGTGCCAGCTCATCCTTTGGAGCAGCTCTGAAATATTGCTAGTGATTTGCATAAATTATTCTTAGCAAAACAAAATTACTGCAGGAATATTACATGCGTGACATATTACACATAGTCCAGCTCTTTCAAGAAATCACAGTATTAAGAATACAACTTATCTCTATGTTTTAGGAAGCTCAACATCATAAGCCTGATCTGTGCAAAATTCATCTTCCTTGCAGCCTGGCAAGATGGATATGCCTTAACTGGGTTGACACCAAGTTGTGATCACTGTGGGGAGAAAAAAAACCCCTTGCAACTAATAAGGAAGAGTGGCACTTTCAATAAGTTTCATTTGAACCCATTTTTTTCTTGGAATTAATTTTAACTCAGGGTTTCTGTTTTAGATGGTAGAAATCTCAGCTTTCTCCACGCCGATGTTCCCTAATTTTCGTTCTGTTAAGTGCTCAAACTGTGTAACACCAGTGAAATCTACTGTAAATTGAGTGGGAGTAAATGTTTAATCTTTCTGTGAACTTTGACTGGCATACTAGTGGTTTCTCTTTTTCTTTGAATTAGATGGAGAGCAGAAGACTCAAGTGATGATTCATGGAATTGAGCCAATGCTGGAAACACCCATTCAGTGGCTAAGTGAACATATGAGCTATCCAGATAATTTCCTCCACATTAGTATCATTCCCCGACCTACTGATTGAGACTCAGCTATATTCCTATGAGGATCGTTCTCAAGCTGGAATTAGAAGGGCATGTCAACTTCTTGCTCCTGTCAGCCTTGACAGAGGCAGCCTGACCAGAAAAAAAGAAACCAACAAAAAGCCGAAACAAAACAAGAAGTCCTCACTGCTGTCAGCCAAACAGGAAGAGAGATCCTATCATCAGATAAGGGCAATTGGGCTGTTCTTATTTTGCATCACTGCTGCGTTTCTTCACCGCTGTAATTAAATCAGTTGCGATATGAAAGAATTTACAGGACTTCTGCAAGTCTGCTGTTTTCTTGTAAAATAGAATGAAGCTGAAACTGTCAGCCGAGGAGCAAATGGAAATCTACCACTTGATTGTATTTCTGATTAACAAATAAACAGGGCTGTTTCCTAAAGCAGTAGTGTTTCAGCTTTGAGGGTGGAAACATTGGTTTAATTTTCTAGAAAGTTAGACACCGAGAGATTCAGTTACCAATAGCTTTTTTGTAAAAGATCAAATTACTGTAAATCCATCTTTCCTTAATGAGAAGTTCATGTTTACAGTATATGTATTGGGATGCAAATGATCTTTTCACTTTGATAACAAGCAGTGAGAGATTTTAAAGTAAGCCCGTGAGCATGTTTTGTCAGTTAAAAACATGCACAACTTAATAATTTACAAATACTTTTGATTTGTATGCTGTCACTGAATACTCCAGTGTGTTTATTATTCAAACCAGTTTTCACAGACTTGCAGCGACATAGGATAATTTGTCTCAGGAGTCGTCATGGCATTTCTTCGTGCTCATCTAATTCTTTTTTCTCAAAGAATATTGTCTTAATTTAATTTAAAAAGTGGTGTGGTTTTTTTTAAAAAAAAACAAACCTAAATGGATGTTGCAAACAGGATTGTATCCTTTTGTTTATTGCCATAGACTGGGAAACAGTTAAATCATAGAATGATGAACAAATTGCTTTTTAATGATTTTGAATTTTGGAAAGCTGAGGCTTTTCCAAGTTAATACTTCCTTACCTCTGTGGTCCCTGAGCAATCAGTACAAAATTTGGAAGCTTCTTATCTCATTGCACAGATATTTTTTTCCTCAGTTTAGCAGATATATTTTTAGGTTATTGGATCATTTAGGTTTCTGAATGTTTGTTACCATTGCAGATGCTACCAAAACTCTACCAAATCTTTTTGTGTTACACTGAGTTCATCACACTGTGTGCTCTATTGCTTCGTCTGCAGTTTGTGGCTGTTTGTGGCACAAAACTATGTTTATAGTTGACATATTATCCAATATGTCAAATATTATCACATATAAAGAAAGCATGACATTTTTCTTTCATAGTGGCTGTTGGAGTTCCTACTCACAGTCTTGGCTTGTAAATGTCCCAGTAACTCCCAGTTCGTTTCCATGCTCCCTTTATGGTAGGATACTTACCTGTATCTGAAAAAGAAGAAAATGAAAGTCAATCAAACAAAAACCTCTTTATGAAGCAAGAGGGGAAGGATCTCCATGGGTGAGGATAGAATTGAGGCTAAGAGGAGCCCTAAGGGCAGAAAAAGTCAGTGGACAGATTAGATAGTGTTTTAAATGTAAATGAGGAAATAGCATTAAGGAAATGGGAGGGAAAAGGTACTAATGGAACAAAGCTATGCTGTATTCTGCAGGTCATGAAGGATTTTTAGAGCAAAACAAAATCTGCCGATCTGTGTTTATGCAGAACTGAAACATAATATTCCTATAGTGGGATGATTTGATTGAGTTATTCTAATTTCCAGTTCTGTTTGAAATTTTTATTGCAGCATTGGATTGGCATTTATAAACTTTCTTAGGCAGACACATCTAAATATTTTGGAGAATTTCAAAGTCCTGCTAACGGATAAAGCAAATATTTTGTAGAGTCTTCATATTTTAAAAAACATCTTTTGTAGGGATATTTTTTCCATTAATCAGGATAAGAGGCAATACATTTAAAAAAATTGTAAAGGTTGTGGGGTTTTTTGTTTTAAGGTAAGCTGGAGTGAGTCACTGGCTATTTTAATATATTCTACACCAGCATTTAAAGTATACAGCTCTTCTCATGGCCCAGATTTGCTGGTAAACCCGACGTTAAGGCCTAGCATGGAACAAAGAAATAGCTTGGCTTTAAAACATACTCTTTCCTCTTACTTTAACTATTTAAACTTTATTAAAAAATAAAAGAAAGTTTGAGTCTGTCTTTATTTCCAGCTAAATAAGGATCTTTGTCATGGAGTGACAAGAATACTTAATGAGTAGGAACTTCTTAAAGAGCTGGTTGGGTGACGTATCTGAACCAAAGCACATCATCACAAAATGAAGTGGCATCTTTGCTTTACCTGACTTAAATCACATTTTTGTAGTTTCTTTTTGATTAAATACTTCCCTTTAAAATGCTGTAACTTCTGAAAAATAGATTTGGTCTAAATTGGTCAGAATCTAAAGTAGTGCTCACTAAATTAATTTTAGTAGTAAAGTGCCAAATACATGGATGCACACTCATCAACACTTGGAATTGAAGTACAACTGGTGAGCAAATTAATCATAGGGTAAAGAAAGCCAAAACCGAGAGCTTGTTGTTCACTGTATTTCATCTTGTTTGGCAATGGCTACTTTCATTTCTTGAATGTTTGGTGAAGAAAGAGTGAATTTTCTAATTACTTCTTTGATACCACTGGCTGTCAGTCTGCTCATGTGGTGATGCCTTTAGGTGCTAAAAATAGGTTCTTTTAATTGATTTCCATTAGTTCATGAGTGGGTGAAAAGGAGCATCCTAAATAAACCAATTTTGTACTGGTAAAAAGTCAAATGTCATTGCCACATTCCAGAAGACCTGGTAACCCTGGGAAATGGAGAATGGGAAAAATGTTGGAGTGACTTTGGAGAGTGGCTGAGGAGAAGGATTTCTGCTGGGAAAGGAGTAGAGTTTGTGCAATGGTGTTTTATTCTGCTAAAGCACTTGTAACCCTGGGTTCCCATTAGGTACAGAAATTCAGGAAGGGGTGGGGAAAGGGGTTGTTACTTACAGAAAGGAAACCTGTTGAGCTATTTCAAGCCCAGTTGCTTCTCCACTAAGAGTTTTGGTAGATGTGGAGCAAGTCAAGACAACGGTTAAGCTATGAAAAGGGTAAGCACTGGTTGCCTGCAATGACGTTCATTGGACTCAGTGACTGGGAAAGTCCTTTCAGTTCTGTGTTCCTGCATGTTTTGCTCTGCTCTATCAGCTGATGAAGATTTGGTCATCATATTCAGTGTAATGTATATCCTGCATAATAGTTATGATTTTTTAAATTAATTTATATTATAGAATCGCAGAATCATCAAGCCTGGAGACTTCTAAGATCATCAAGTCCAGCCATTAACTCTGCTGGAACCTCTAAACCCTAAACCATATCCTCCAGTGACAGATCCAGACATCTCTTAAACACTTCCAGGGATGGTGACTCCACCACCTCCCTGGGCAACCTATTCCAGTGCCTGAACACCCTGACAGGGGAAAAATTTCCTAACATCTAATCTGACTCTCCTCTGTCTCAGCTTATGACCATTCCCTCTAGTCCTCATGTGGTGAATGATGTCTGAGTGACAGCTCCATGTTTGTGGCACTGCTGATAGCCAGTGTTTGTTCAGTTTTGTTACTTAGGGAAATCTGTGTCTTGGCTGTGCATTAGCACATTCTTAAGAGATCTCTAGAGCTGAAAAAATGACTGCTGTCTTGAGAGAATGTTTTAAGCAAATTTCACAGCTTGCCAGTGATAATTTAGCAAATCAAGGGACTGGACAAGAAAAGGATAGATTAATCCCTTTCACAGGTACTTTACAAACTTCACATTGTTACATGCAATGGTTTTAGACTCTCCAAGGAACCTAGATGTTAGTTTGCTAGCAAATTTTGCAGTAGCTTGCAGAATTTATTCATATGACACCATGTGTAGTTGTTAAAACTGATTGCTTACTTGAGTATTAATATTTACTTACTTACTCTAGTATAAATATTGTTGATTATCAAATGTATCAGGAAGAGGACAGTGTTAGTAATCATGAGAGCTCCTGTGGGTGTGATTGTTCTGGTGCTGCAGATGGATGAAGTGTGGAGATTGAGTGCATATCTGGCAATTACTACAACTTTGGCCTTCCAGCAAAAAAAAACCCCAAACAACCAAATGTCTTCACTGAGAAAATAATGTTATTTTCCGGACCAAAAGATATTTGCCATTCAAAATTTGTGGCTGCATCAGAATAATCATAGAGCTTTAGGGGTTGGAATGGATGTTACAGATCATCTAGTCCCAACCCCCTGACATGGGCAGGGACACCTCCCACCAGAGCAGGTTGCTCAAGACTTCTTCCAACCTGGCTGTGAACACTGCCAGGGTTGGGGCAGCCACAGCCTCCCTGGGCAACCTGTGCCAGTGTCTCACCACCCTCACAGGAAAAAACTTCTTCCTAATATCTAACCTAAATTTCTTCTCCTTCAATTTGTACCCATTGCCCCTTGTCCTGTCACTGCAGTTCCTAACAAAGAGTCCCTCTCTGGCTTCACTTGAGCCCCTTCAGATACTGAAAAGTTGCGATGAGGTCTCCACAAAACCTTCTCTTCTCCAGGCTGAACAGCCCCAACTCCCTCAGCCTGTCCTCATAGGGGAGATGCTCCAGTCCTCTTATGAACTTTGTGGCCCTTGGACTTGCTTCTACAGTTCCATGTCCTTCTTATGTTGAGGGCACCAGGACAGGCTTCTGGAAGTGATTTTAGCCATTGATTTTAGCAGTTCCTGTTTATTTGGACAGGAAAGGGAATCCTGAAGTGATTTTTTCCCTTTCCTTAGGATGAGAAAGGGTATGCACAGAGGTTCTTAGAATGTCACCACATGTAGAATGGGTTCTGAATTAAAGCAGGTAGGTATCTATTCTGCGTTAGAGCTTCTGGTTTTGAGACAGGCGTGGTGACATTTCAAAATGTCACACTAAACCTGAGTAATAACTCTTGAGAGAACGATAAAAAGGTGTCAAGTTTCAAATGCTCAGAACTAGATTTCAGATTTCTGTACTTTCAAGTTATACTATCAAATTAGCTTGTGGAAGATGAGTTTAAAATGAAAGAGATGTTTTCTTGCCTTCTCTTGCCTTTCATGTCTCCATTATTCAAGTAATTAAGTTCTTTTAACTGAAACGAAACACCAGTTTCTCTAAACAATGGATTGAAGAACACAAAGGAATACAAAACAGCTATGCAAATGGCTACATGAAGAAGAGTTTTGCATAGGTCAGGATTTTCTATGTATAAAATAACTGGCATTATATGGAGTTTAAAGGTATGGATTCCCACGTGGGTTAAGTAGTATTTACATGTGTAAAAAACACTTAGGGTAGAAACAGAGGCTGTCACACTGTGTTAGGCTTGGAGGAGCTTGACTTCACGTGAAACTGTCAATGTGTCAGATTTTAAAATAGCACTTTCCACTGAAGATGTTTGAAGCCTTAATCCTTGCATCATTTCACTCATGTGGGTCAACAGGTACAATAAAATGAATATGTTGTGGAAACACATATGTAATCTGGTTACTAACACACACTATATTCTCAGCACTTACTGTAATTGTGAGTATAGCATGGTGGAAAGGGTGAAGCCAATATGTGATGTAGTTTGTTTGCATCTGCCAGAGTTTGGAGATCACTTGTTAGGCTTCTGTCAGATGTGTTTTGCAAATTCACATACACATCTTAAAACCCCTAGGAATTAGGCTCTCTTTCAAAGAAAACTGAGCCCTGATGTGGGGAGAGGGGAGGGGAATCAATGGCACTGTTCACTAAACCTGTCCCTTCAGTGTTAGTGAGAGGCATGTGGAGAGAGCACACCAGTGACAGCTGGGGATGTCTTACTTTGTCTCCTGTATATTGTTGCTTGGGGTCAGTAAGTGTCCCAACTGCCATTAAACAAGACAATTTGTAATTCTTTCAGCTAGACAGAGGCACTCAAGTGTTTTTGTCACTACAGAATTGAAGATCAGCATGGAAGATATCCAGCTGAAACTTGCACCTTTCATGCTTATCTAGCTGTAATTAAAATAATCTGGCTTCAGAGGTTTGATTTCCATCAGTCATATGTACACACACCCTTACTGGATTTTTTACACAGTTCAAGATTAGCAATACAGTCTTCTTTCATTTTAAAGTTTATCCAAGTCCATACAAGGCAAATAGGAGGAGGAAATCAGGCCATAGGGGTGACCTTAAAGCCCTGAAGCTCTGGTATGATCCAGGAAGTCATTCAGCTTCTTCACTGTTTCCACTGTGACCACCTTATCATGCAGATCCTGGCCCTTACTTGCAGATTCTTCTTTAATTTAGCTTTATTTAGCTGATCCCTGAGCTCAGCTGACCAGTGATGGAGCTGAGCCTGCCCCTTGCTCCGCAGTGCCCATCTCTCCCTGTGTGACTAAACCCCACATCCCTGGCACTTCTTGCACAGCTTCTCCCTCACCATCAGAGCTGTGAGTTCATTTCTGCAGGCTGTTAGCACAAACTGGGTGGCCCAGTAGGAAAACAGTGAGAGAAAGGTGCAGAGGAGGGGAGAAGGAAATGAGAGGAATTAAACAGTGAAGGTGGGGCTTGAGAGAAAATACTTTGTGGGGAGTGAAATGACAGAGCTGGATTCTTGATCTCACCCAGGTTTCTCATTCACTCATCATCTTACAGCTCCCACCATGTGCTTTCCTTTCCATGAATACAGTGTCATGGCTTTCACTTGCGGAGCTAAGCGTCTGGCACCACTGGTGTCACTGCCTCCTCCTTGGAATGAACAGTGTACTGGAAGGGTATATTTAACTTGGCTGGTCTAGCACATTGCTGCAAGAGGCCTTTTTTTTACAAGAATTGTTACAGAGCTTCCTCCTCTGCAGCAGGTCCTTGGCCTGAGCCTCTTTCAGCTGTGAGGAGCCAGAATCATGAGGTCTTGCTGCATGAAATGTTGGCTCAGCTTGCACAGGCACTGCAGGTTACTGCTCTAGTGCACTGTGTTCTGGAAAACTGAATCATTGGCATGGCTTTTTTATTCATGGGAGGGAGGGAGAGGCGGAGGGATGGATGGATGGATGGATGGATGGATGGATGGATGGATGGATGGATGGTGGAGTCACTCGAGGACCCTTGTGTCGTTAAAATTGCTGTTTCATGGCTCTGAAGTTTTACTTTATGCAGTTCTGAATGTTTCATGCAAAACAGCAGAATGCTCTTTCAACCTGTGTATTAATACCAAACCCAGTTCTGGTCACAAGCCTTTTCTGTTTCGTTTTCCAGTCAGAATAAGATTTTATTATATGGGGTCGAGTTGTAGAACGAGATGTCAGTATTCATAATGAGGCTGTAGAGGCAGTAGAAAGAGGACATGTCATTTTTAATCATCAGCATTTCTGCACTGTACTTCTTGACACCTTTCAATATGAAGACACACAAGGGCTTCTACCTTTCTGCTGAGGCATGGTTTTGCTGAACCATCCAGCAGTTTCTCTGTCAGTCTTCAAGGTCTGCTCCCTTATGGAACTGGTCCAGTTTTGGCTTATTGTATATAAATGTATACTCGATGGCTGTTGAGGAAATCACTGGAAGAATAGCCATGATGGCAATTTAAAAAAAATTACCTTCATTTATTGCTCCAACATCCCTCACTAAGAAACCATAATGTCAGTTTTCAGTGAAATTAGTGATGTCCTACTGCTGGTTTTACATTCAGTTATTTCACTGGTAAGAGAGCACAGTCCTAATGCTTCAGCTTAAAATTGCCTTGAAATATATTGTGTTTTTAATTAATATGCCAATAACAGGAAGTACTTGGTCTTTATTTTATCTCTAACTGAAACTTGAATGCATTCCATGTTCTG
>NW_008665367.1:36520-40003 GCF_000695815.1 Acanthisitta chloris | reverse complement strand
TGTCCCCTCTGGCCTCCATAAATCACATTGGGTTCAGTGTCTTTTGGGGGCACAGGGGTAAATATTTCAGTTCTCTGCAGCCTACCTACTTGCACTCTTCCCTCCTTCCTTCCCAAATTAAATGGCACAATTGTCCATAATGCATGGGGTTTTGTTCTATGCTTTGAACAACTATAACTACTGAGCACAGCAATTACTTCTTCAGCTATCATCTTAGAGGACTCTGAAATTTATGTCTTTCAAGTTTTTGAGCCACACCTCTAATAGAGACTTGTTCTGGGGTAACTATACAAGCTTCCAACAAGATAACCCAAAGTGTAAATTAAATTCCCTTTTAAAATTGGCATTCAAATAAATGGAAGTATCCACAACCTCCGTTCATGCTTGTTTTGCTGTCTCTGTGTAATCAGTTTTCTGTATACTTTCAAAAAGCAAACCTAACCGAGATCCTGTGATGGTGAGTGGAAGATACCTATTGCACAACTCTCCTCCCCCTACCTGCACCCAGGTCAGTCCTTGCTTGTGTCACTGCAAGCAATTAACAGTGCTCAAAACCACATGTGGCTCCTACTCCAAAATGCCATTTGATGGTATCAGGAGGCTTGAGCCTTCAAGACCAAACTGTATCTTTTAAAGGGAGTTTTGTTCTTCAGCATTAGAAAATACTGAAGCAATAAATGGCATCAAGTGCGCAGCATCCACAAGGAGAGCTTTGCTGCAAGTTATGATCTGGAGGGGATAAAAATGCTTAATCTTTAGTATAATCCATATTTGAAATGAACCGTAATGTATTTATGTGTTCAGCTTTGATCCTAAGGTGTTGTGAGGTGCTGTGCTGAAATGAATGTGGATACCATCAACAAAGGAGCAGATCCTTAACACTTTAATGGATGGGCATGTGCTGTGGTTGCCACACAGTAAACAAGGGTGTGAGCTTTTCAGAGCTTCTAACTCCTGTTGTCCCAGGGCAAACAGGTTGCTAGTGCCTCTGAGAGCACTGGAGTGCTTTCTCTGGTGTTGGCCAGGGAGGAAGAACATGAGGATGAATAATTACTGTGGATTTGCTGGATGCACTGTAACCACATGTGTGTATCTTGACCCCAGAGTAATAACTCTGAGCATTCATCTTTACCTGCAGGATTTCTTCTGAGTGATTTTGTTAGTTATATCAAACAGGGTTTCAGGGATTTGAACGAACCTTAGGACAGGAATCATTTTGTTGACTAGCATTGGTGCAAATTATTTGAAGCAAATCAGTCGCTGGGATTTTTATTAAATTTCAGTGTGGAGTGAGAGAATATCAAGTATGAATGGTGTAGCTGGAAAGTCCTTGAGAAATATCTGAGTTTATTTTGCAGTGGCAAATAGGATCACAGGAACAAGAGAACACTCCTGCTTGTGCTGTCTTTCTGCTGAGTGTTTTGGTGGGTCATTGTTTTCCTAGAGCACTGAAGTATCCCTCTGCCATTCAGATCATGTAGTAAGGATGTTGTACTGGTGGAAAAATCTCCTTCCTCAAGATAAGGGCTGACCTTAACCTGAGTCTGGTTCTTCTGAATTCCAACACTAATGCACTTGCTGAGCACAAGGTGCATTGTTGCCTGCTCAGCATAGTCTGCAGCTTTTTGTGCATTTTTTGCCTTGCAGAGGTAAAGCATGCTATTTAGTCTAAAAAAGTCCTACCTTAACAAATCAAGAGCATCCTAAAAGTTTTTAAAACTAGAGGAAGAAGCCAAGGGCTAGGAGGAGCTAGCAGCAAGTCCTATGATGTTCGAGAAAGAGAGGAAGCTCAAATCCTGCACTTTTCATCACTTCATAAGCTACTTGATGCAGCACAAGAAAGATTTCTCAATAAGTTGTCTGGTGTTCAGGTAGGGAAGATAACTAGGAATTTTACTGCTGCTTATGTTGTTGTCAGTACCTTCTACTTTGCAAGCAGAGTAATATGGTTCGTGCCATGAAATCTGCTGTCCTTCCCCTGCAGGAATGTGGAAATTCAGCTTCCAGAAGTACTGTTATTTCAGTTTTACTGGAGGAATGAATAGGTAGAGGTTTGGGAATAAAAGACAGTGTTACTCATGGCAGAAGATCCTTCTCAAAGCCATGTTTAATCCTGCTGTGGAGCAGGTGCTGGTCAGGACTGGGGTTATGTTGGCCCATCCACTACATGTTGAGCAAGCCTGTCAGTAATACCTGGTGCTGGTTTGGAGCTCAGAAGGCACAGGTGCTCTCAGGCTTTGAGCTGCAAAGTTTAATGAGTGTGTGTGATACTGAGTTCGCCCCATGGCACAGTTTGGTGGATGATGCACAGCCTGTACAGTTTGGTTATGGAATGACTCTGTCATGGCATGGCACTCCATTAACATGAGGAGCATTGCTTTAATTATCTCAGCTAACGTTCCTCTGAAACTGCTCGGTGGGTAATTTTAATGGATGCTGAATGGAAATCGATGCAATGGCAGGTACAATATCTGGTCACTTTATTTGCTTACAAATGTTCCAGGCAATCACATATGACACCTTCCTGTGAATGGGGTAATTCCCACTTGGCTTTCAAGGCTCTGAAGAAGAAAACTTTTATATTGTAACATTAAAGGCAGACACTTTGTTTTAATCACTTGCCAAAACAGCTGAAAACAATTATTAATTAATAGGAAACACTGACTTTTAACTTTGCAGGCTCTCCAAAGAAGTGTCTGTGACAACTTGCATCTGGATTTATGGATAATTTGGATGCAGTGAAAATGGGCATTGCACTGCAGAGGTTGACTGCTTTAAATTCGTTTTAAGTGTACACATAGTGCTCTTAAAATTAATATGTTTATAAACCTAAATTGGTTCAGTTGGATGCCTTTTGTTCCCTTTGTGGCTTCACTTGAAGCAACAACAAAAAGCTGTGCTTGTTTGTGTGTTTAACCAAAATGTTGAATGCAATTCATCCACCAAATGCATACAAATATTCTTTGAATAATAGAGGCACCCCCTTCACAGTGCCTTTGGTGTTTAGCACTATGGTTTGGAGAGTGGAAGGCAACTTTTTCACATCTTGTAAATAAAACCTAAAAAGTCTTTTCCTTGGCTTATTTAATCTGGCTTGTTTAATTTAAACCGACACAGTGCAGCACCCTTAGGTTTTCTTGTCTCCTTTGATAAGGCTGAGGTTAGTATGTATGGTTAGGGGGAGGTGGCATTCCTAGTATTTTAGATTCTGGATCTTACTTCCCCTTCTGAAAAATACTGTGTCTGACAAATACAGCTGCCAATAAATAAGGAGGGGGGGATAAATATTGCAGTCTGAGACAGAACTCCTCTTCAATCTGACTAGGAGGGTGTTTGTTCATCTGGGGATTCATCATGCAGATCTGTTGCTTTTGCCTCTTTTGTCCAAAAAAAAATCCTTTAACTGACAGAAAGATAGAATATCCAAAATATTTCCACAGGATCAGACCACATCTCTTAACTGAGAACCTTGGGACATGCCAA
>NW_008665367.1:21881-36488 GCF_000695815.1 Acanthisitta chloris | reverse complement strand
GCTACTTAGCCTGACTGCTTCTAGCCAGTCCACTTCTCACTGACTGAGAAATTCGTGGGGAATGCTGTGACAACTTCAGTAATGGCAGATTTTTCATCAGTTAAAATCTCTTTTCTAGCGAACGTGACAGCTTTGCTTTAGGCATTTATTACTAAGACTCTTAAAAAAGATGTGTGATCTCATCCTTTATTTAAAATTCTACTAGTCCTGCTAAACCAGCAATTTGGTCTTTGCCAGGTAAGTCACTCTGAGCTCATCTTCTGTGCATGGAACTGAGTCTGAAGTGCTGAAGGTTGTCTGGTCACACCATGTAGCTTGGGTGACTGACAGTTTGGGCGTGTCCAGAGTCTACACCTGGGCATAGAGCACCAGACTTCATTCATGTCATTTGGAGAAAGGTCACCTGTTTCCCTCTTTAGCATGCTTACTTCTCAGTAATTTATAATGACTGAGAGTCTGCTTAGTTGTCCTTGTCCTTTTGATCAAGGTACAACATACCTAGCTATTCACCAACCTATGGAAAGCAAACAGGTCTATGTAGTCCTGTATTTATGGCTAAGAAGAAAATTGTTACGCTGTTCAAAGGTTACGTTGTGTCTTCAGATAATAATGCTTTGCGTTTCCTGGAATGTTTTGCATAAGTTGATCATAAAAAGATTGAACTTGCCCTTGTTTTATCAAACAGTTCAGACTTAAATGGCTACAGAAATTATGCCTACAACTAGTTCCCCTTTCACTTTTCCTCCCCACCCAGCACAGTGCTCTTGTTGGAAAGGGAAGGTTGGAATGGTACAGACATGTGGATGCAGCAGCTTACAAGTCAGATGTATAGGAATGAGGGCCAATGCTGGTGCATTGATGGAATGACATCACTGCTCATATTGATAGTGGTCAATAATCTCAATAACAGTCACCATGTACATACCTGGAGATTTTATGGGCTGAACTATGGCAACTACTTTACTTCAGTTAATGTTTGTACCTGCTGAAGTCTGACATATTAATCTTGAAATTGCTTTTTATTATAAACTACAAACAGTGGCTGTTTGCACAAAGAACTTCATAATCTCAAAGTTATCCATCTGCAAGTAGATAATTGGGTCATTACCAGCTTTCTCTGAAAAGAAGGGGAAAAATTGACTAGTCTAATACAAATGCAGACCTAAGGGGAAAAAAGGGTCATTTCAGCAGTGAGTTGGGCATGTTCTGTACTTCAGTTCTCTACCACCTGTTGCTTGATGTACTGCTTGGTCTGGAGACCTGTACTGACCATCCACCCTACCAGGCATAGCAGAACAGTGAACTGCACTTGTGGTGTCTCCAGAGCATTGTGACCAATCACAAAAGAAAGCAATAGGTTGCTTCTGGTACTCACCAGTGTATTAGATTTCTACTAGCAGAACCGTTTTCAGGTTTCTAGGTTGTGTGTGGCAGATGGAAATAATTACTTTCAGTATGCTCTAGGGTATTGCTAACTGAACAAGAAAGACAGCGTGGCTTCCCTCTCCCACCACCCAGGGTTTAGGATATGCCTAGCTGGAGTGCAAAGAGGATCTTGATTGATTACTGAGTTTCATGCTGGTTTCATTATTTCCACAGAAGCAGTTGAGGGATAAATGTAAATTCCAAATGTCAACTTCGGGGAAGGTGTGAATCTGATCCGTGATGGCACTGGTTGAGAATGAATTCAGAATAGTCTTCCTTTTAATGCTGGGTTTTCACATGGGATGTGATGATTTGGAGTTTGTTGAGGCCAGTGAGGTTCCTTTCTGCCAGTATTGGTTTGTGCCTTTTGAGCAAAGTCCTTTCCAAACACAGGCAGAATGCTGATGCTGAATTTTGCAGATGTTTCATGTCTCACAGCATAAAAACCATAGTATGAACATTGAGGAAAGGCCTTTTCCCACCAATACTCTCAAGCAATCTTACCAGGAAGCAGAGAGAGAGAGAAACCATAGTATGAACATTGAGGAAAGGCCTTTTCCCCACCAATACTCTCAAGCAGTCTTACCAGGAAGCAAAGAGAGAGATAAAACATAGGCAGGGACTTGCAACAGTGAATAACAAAGTTTGGTCTAACAGTTTTTTTTCTCACTTAAGATCAGCAGAATACTATTTGTCTCAGTGTGTTGTTGAAGTACCAATATTCATTCCTCTTTATGAACATTGAGGAAAGGCCTTTTCCCCACCAATACTCTCAAGCAGTCTTACCAGGAAGCAAAGAGAGAGATAAAACATAGGCAGGGACTTGCAACAGTGAATAACAAAGTTTGGTCTAACAGTTTTTTTTCTCACTTAAGATCAGCAGAATACTATTTGTCTCAGTGTGTTGTTGAAGTACCAATATTCATTCCTCTTTTTTGAAAGAGAGAAGGGCAGGTTTATGAAAATTAATGGAAAAGAGTGTAGGAAGTTGTTGATGTGGAAAATTTTCACATCATGCCAAGACAACATTTTTTATCAAGTTTTTTATTCTTTAAGGTGCCACTTTGCAAGGTTGCGTGCTGATAATAAGTTTTTTGCTGCTAAAGCTTGAGGAAATGAGGCTGATGAAAATTTTGTATGAAAACCTGTAGAAGATGACTTCAAACAGAGAAATGTCCATAAAACACGAACACAGCAGAGATGTTCCACAGGAATGTTTCAGCTATCAGGAATATGAACTGTTGTGAACATTTCCTCTCTCAGATTTGCATGGCTGGAGATACATTGATTCAAAACAGAAGGATTTTGATGAACAGATATTAGCTTCAGTCGCAGCTGAGTAAAGAGGAAAAAACGTAGGTCACATTCAAAACAACGGAAACTCAACAGCTTAATTCTGCACAACGAATGGTCCTATCTCTTCAGTCAGCAAAGATGGAAAAGTCCTGTGTTAAATGTTATTGGTGCACATGAAACTGTGGTCTTCAGGCCAATGCCAGCTGCTTCTGAAATCACAGCAGTGAATAATGCAAGCTATGCTGCAATTTCTTTTCCTGAAATCACGTGGTTTAGCCTACAAGTGAAACTTAATTGGGTCAAATGGAAGGTTTGGATTTGATAAATGAGTTGGTATATGTTTTGTGAACTTCTGTTGCTGTTCCGCCTTTTCAGTTGAGAAATACTAAAAATTCTGGACAAGATGAGTTAGTGAAAGTAGTGCAACAGCTTAGATAATGTAACTTTCATGATGGCTCAACATCAATTATACATGATCAGTAATAAGAGTAAGCTAAAATTATAGCCTGACAGTGCTTAGGAGGGGACTTGGAGGATATGTGTAATACATTTGCCTCCTTCCAAAACTTGTTGGACTAGCAACCTGACTACAGGAAAATCACTGTAATTTAGCTTTTGCTGGCAGTATCAGCAGTAGAATCTAGGGCATAAATACATTGCTTTGTATATATCTTAGCCCAGATCTAACACGGGAACAAGTGAATATGGGAAGGTTTCCACAGCTGTCACTTCTCCTTTATTTAAAAAGGAACAGGGACAGCTCAGATTTGATCATGCTGGAAAGCAGATATGCCTTTAAAAATATTATCTTTATTTCATCCTAAATATCTTATTGAATGGAGAGATGAGCCCATGTTTTATCTGGTCTAACACAGGCAGACAGCAAGGCTGCTCTCGAGCTGACACGGAGGAGGCAGATGGGGAAACTCATGGCTCAATTTGGCATGGGAAGGCAGTTCCTATTGCACCCAGTCCCCATCTGGGATGAAAGCAGTAATCACTACACATCTGGACTGTCCCCATGCCTCACGTGTGACAGAAACATTCATATTTCCTTCATCCCAGTCCCTGGGAAACACGTGGCACAGCTCATGGGCTTTAATATGTGGTGTGTCTGGGGCAGAATATGTTTCTTATAGTAGGCAGAGACTACAGGAGAACTGTGGGTCTTGGTTTTAAACTTTGGAAGTGTAGGGTAGCCAAGCTTTATACCAGATGCATTCAGTTCCAGCTCCTGTGAGCTGAGGAAACACTCACAGTGACGTGTTTTGCCAGACAGATTAGCATAATCAGACTCAGCCAGCCCTGAGTGTGTCACTGGCTGCTTTGATAGCCCTTTTTGCCACACTTGTAAGAAACCAAGGAATCCCTGCAATCTAGAGAGACAAACTTCTGAGTTTGTGCCAGCATGCACCTGTTAACAGGGCCTTGTTGAGGTCTCTGACCTCCATACATCGATAAGCTGCTCTTGCGGGTTAGGAGATTTGAAGCTGCTGGGCTGAAATCCAGCACGTTACAACCCAAGCTCTTTACCTTTTCCTTGGTTAATAGGTGCTTGAACTATTTGGCAGGGAGCCAGTGAGATCTGCTAGTCCTGTGGTGGGGCAAGGAGTTACATTAAAAGACCCAGTTCCTAATTAATCCAGGGCCTTTGTAACTCTCTAAGTGGCTTGCCCAAAGTCACGTCTGCGCAGGGTCACCCTTGTCTTCTGAGTGCAGGATGGGGTAGATGAGGCCTCCAGTTCTGCTAAACACTGAACTTCAGTCCAGGTCATTAACATTTTTAAATTATCCTTAGAAAATTGCTAGAAAATGATCTGTGTGATTGTATCTTGAGGGGAAGAAGGCAGAGCAGAGTGAGCTGAGTGATGTTTCTCTCTTGGGCTGGAGTGCAGCATGCTTTCTGCTGAGGCTGTTTTTCTTATAAAATAGGACTGCATGGAGCTGTTCTTGGTGTGGCTTGTGTTTAGGGGAGTTGAGAATGAGGGACAACCCATCACCAAAAGTTAGCCTGATTTTTTTCTTCCTTCTGCGTTTCTGATGGTCCGTACTGAATGTGGGGATATTGCTTTGCTGCACCAGTCTGGAAACATTAGTGTAGCTCTGACCAAGGTCATAGGAGATGATCCTTGCTGCAGATGTGCCTTGGCTTTGCTAACCCACATGATTGTTTTTGATAGGCTCTTGGTTTGTGGCAACTATCTCTCAAAGGTAATCTAGCACTGAAGTATGTCATGCATGAAAATATGATAACATGGTAACTCTATGGCAGAGCTTTTTGGTGTGGTAGTGTCAGGGTGAATACTCCTTTTCAGTAACTGGGGTGGGGTTTGCTAGCAAAAGGGCTGATTTACACAGTGCCTGTATGGTCAACTGATCAAAGCCATGATTGGCAGCACAGCATTGGCAGTGCCAATTCCTCTGCCTCTGCTTGTGGCTGAAACAGTGATCATCTGCAATAAACTGTGATTCAGTGCAGACCCTGTGTATATCTGTTGCTTTGACAACTTACCCTTACAGGGGATTTCAGATCCCTCAAATTTTACTCGCTGAAGAAGAATTCATTTTTAAAAATCAGGTCGATAACAAGGCTCAAGCAGGAAGTTTATTCTGCTCATTAATAGAGGTTCCGTAAATATAGTGTTTGTTAATATGGTATAAATTGAGTTCAGATAAAAGATCTAAGAGAGAAACGGAACAAGAGTTGCCTGAGTTCTGTGTGGTTTATATTTAATGAATTTTCACTTAATCATCCATTAATATGTATTAATAAAATAAACATGGCAATTGAACAGCACAGTACTAAATACTGTTCCGAAAGAGAACCACATTGAGTAAACTAAACCAACTGCATTTCTTACTGATCTACACAATGCATTTCATTTAAAAGGAGAATTTATAGTATTTGAAATATCCTGCCACATACTGAAACCTTTAGTGTAAACTGCCACTTTCTGACTATCACATATTGAAATACTTGTGGCGCATAGTGAAATTTATGTTACATTGTGTAAAATATATAGTGAAACCAAACTGATGTATAATGAGACACACATGTGCCTGCAATGACTTATCAGTTCCATTATTTTCTAACTAACATTATTTTCATGGTCAGGTTTTTCTGGGTTGGAGGAAGACAATGGTGAAGATCAGGACTACAATGAAAAGTATAGACCCAAGCTTGCACAAAAACCCAATCAAGCTGAGTTATCCTTTGTCCTTTTCTGAGATAAGTTCTAAATGTAAAGTCTGCTAATGGTTACAACATGTCTCTCTTTCTCTGCCAAAGCTTCATTATGAACATCAACATCACCCCAGCCAGGGAAATACCACCAGCCGCAAGTGGAGAGGCTGAGTGCCCAATTCTCAGCAGTTTTCACCAGAACAGGGCTGCTGCATCAGAGATCCTGGTGAGGTATGTGGAGCCTTGCAGGAGCACCCAAGTAGGGGTTGGGTCATTCAGGCCCATTCAGGTCTTGTGGGAGGGGTAGGTGGGCATCTCAGACCTGACCTCCTTTCTTCACCAGTGCTCTAGACCTTCTGTGAAGGCTCAGGGTGGATGGGCAGCACTGGTGGTGGCTGTGACCTGCAAAACACCCTTCTCTGCAGCTTAGATTTGTTTTTTTCTTACTTAAGCTAGGTCCTGACTATGCAACCAAGCATCCCTGCCGGGCAGGGCAGGCAGGCAGGCCCCTGGGTGTGCCCTGCTGCCCGCCAAAGAGGGCTGTGGCAGGCAGCAGCCAGTCCAGCAGCTGCTGGCCTCCTGGTGACCTGGGGTGCACCTCTGCAGGGCTGTTGTTTACAATTTGCAGTTGGTTTCCAACCTCAGTGGTGGTTTGGGTTGAGGATGTCAGCTCCTGGGCAGCTGGCCGGTGGTTTGGGTTGAGGATGTCAGCTCCCGGGCCAGCTGGCTTGGGAGGTGGCTTTGTCCCTGTCCTGGTTGACTGTGGTCTTTGCAAGTCCCACCCAGCTAAGGCTGAAGGACTTCTCCAGCCCTGTCCACTCCTGCCCAGAGTTTGCCACGGGACTTGGACCACGGAGTGCTGTCTCTGAGAACTGGCAAAAAAAGAAACTGAGGTCCCAATGCTGCTTAACCAGAAAAGTGGGAAATAAACCACAAATCTCACACCTCCTTGACCAGTCCTACTCCAAGCTCCATCAGAGGCAACTTTTTATGGGTTATCTTTTACCTGGTTTTGCACCTATGCCAGTATGACCAAAGCATCTAACACTCAGAAAATGAGAACTTTCTGATCTGCTTCGATAACACTCAAGTCAAGGTGTGTTTATCCCATCCTTGCATAGGACTATTGGCCTTTTGCTAAACCAAAACAAACTAGGCCATACTGAAATTTAAAGAAGACCTTCCTTCTTCTTGGCTGTTGTGCAATTGATGCTCATCAAGGATGGTTAAAGGCACAAGACAAAACACACCCTGCATTTGAGGGTAAGGTATATTAACCTTTCCACTTGGAATGCCTAATTGCTCAAATATTGCCAACATTGTTCAAACTCCAGATATGTTAGGGAACAGGCAGAACTGGAGGGACAACTCTATATAAGGGGCATGACAAATTTATTGGGTAAATTATATGGGAGTGCTTAACCCTTCTCTCCATTCTGTTTTTTTGTGAGGACAGCTGCCAAGTAGAGTTGATCATGACTAATTCATGTGAGGAAACAGCACAGAGAAGTTAAACAGCAACAACCAGTTTAATTTCACTTGTGACCAATAAGGCCTAACTTAAGTTTCAAAAGGAGATGAAAGGTAAATTTGCCATTTGTTCTCTATATTTTAAGAGCTGCAAGAGAGCTTGAAGAGAGACATGCTCTGCATTATTAATGCTACCTTTGTCTTTAGAGCAGGGGGAGGAGACAAACACAATGTAATATCTGTGTATACCAGGACAAAATGTCTGGAAAGCATTGAATTTCTGTTTTGATTTTGTTCTACCCTATTCCTGGCTTTTAGACATCATTAGTTTTCCCTGAAGCAGGGCAGAGCATTCCATGGGCTCCTAAATGTCTCAATGCCAAAACTGACCAAGAGGATATAGAAAAAATAAAGGGAGGGAGAAGAAGTAAGCAGGAAACATATCCTAGGTATCTGAACATCAGCTCTAGCAAACAACACATCAGGCATTAATATTTTACAGGTAGTACATCCAGTCATATGCTACCTCTTTTTTTTGACCTATCTTCTTATCTCCTCTGAACCAGAGGGTGCAACAGTGAGTGGATGAGGTACTGTGTATTTAGACTACATTGTAGAAGATGATCTGTCAACAAGTAAACAGAAACCTTTCATAATGCTTGGAGGGAAATTCATAGAGTAATCCCAGAATAATAGATTTTTAATCCTTGATTGTTTCCTTCTATGATATAAGCAACTGAGTGTTACCTGCTCCTTTGAACCTTCTGCAGCTTCACAGAGATATACCATTTCCTTTTGAAAGAAGTTCAGTCCAGACTGAAACATTTACCAATTCCTTCATCTCTGTGGCTAGATTATTACTGTACATAACAGAGCAAAACAAGAATCTTTTCAAAGGCAGTATACAGAATTATCATGCCTTGAGCTAACTTTGAGAAGCCAAGCGCATGGCTGAGGTTTTGTAAGATCAGGCTTAAACACAGTTCTCTTCATTTAAAATGCTTCTGCAGAAGCCAGTCTTGACTTAAATGTTTGCTCTGTGGGTTGTACATGAAGACCATCCAAAATCAGACTGCCAAGCTGGATCTGCCCTCTGCTGAGCCAGGTGAATTTCTCTGAAGAGGCTGAAAGCAAATGGCTCTTGCATGCATTAGTAGTTAAACAATTTTCTCAACATCCACAGAAAACGTTGGAGGTGATCACTTACCAGTAAAGAGGACACTTTGCTAGCATGAGCCCAGTTATTTTCTTCCCTGGCTGCTCATATCCAGTCATGGACATGTAAATGTGCTAACAAGAGCACCAGCTCCATATCACTGGATTTTCAGCTCCAGGGAGAAGTATTAGCAAACTAAGTTGTGTCAAAATAAGGAAAACCCTGAAACACAGTTATTTGGTAATATCAACCCAGCAAAATACGGAAGGTGAGCTTTGGCAGGGTGGCAGCAGGCTTCTGAGGAGCCAAAAACATTGTGAATCTTATAGTTTGTCAAGTCATGGGTGAAAATTCATGCCTCAGAGTAAAGTCAGAGATGAGAAACTTCAGGCCTTTCAACGTGGGAGAGCTGAATCTATCAAAATAGTTTCACTTTGCATCTAGACTGTGAAAAGATGTTCTTCCTTTTTTTTTTTCTTCCTTTTCTCTCTTAGCATTTCATCTCCCCCTTGCCCTTAGTTTTGTGGGTCCAGACACTCAGGTTTTCCAAGGAAGGTGGCATTTCACCACTTCCCTCCACCAGAAATTCTCCCTCTAGGAAGACTGAAGCAGCTGGTGGCCACCTTGCCTCGTGGCCAGTGTGCTAGCAGGGCTGGCAGCACTGACAGGGATCCAGGAGCCCCAGGGACACTCACTGAGAAGGCAAGAGGATAGGACTTGGCGCAAGGAAGGGGAGAATGAGGAAGGTAACAGGGATGGAGAAAAAGAGCACAAGGTTTGCCACCCTCCCATGCTGGTCTGCGTAACAGGTGCCAGGCTGCTCCTGGCAGCAGGAGATTCATTGATTCATGGAAAACATCAATCCTTCTGTTTTGTGCTGACAGGCCCCAAGCCAGACACAGAGTGGGACAAATGTCACCAGTGTGTGTGCTTTACAAAACCTGTGAGCTTGCCCAGGCAGTTGGTGAGAACAGCACCGAGGCAGCGAGCTCGGGCACTCAGAGGCTGAGAGGAGCCAGAATACTCAGTCTGGCCTCTACAGATGTGTGGAATTAGGTGATCTTTACAGGATGCATGTTACCTTTCCTCTTGGTCTTTGGAATCAGGAGCCAAAGGAGGCTCTAATGTGTAAACTCCTCACTGTGGAGCTGGTCTCTGTAGAAAGGGGAGGGGTAGATGGGGCCTGTCCTTGCCAGGGAGTGTGGTGCTGCCCAGGGGAAACATGTTTTCCATTGGGTTTTACCCGGGGAGTTGCACAAAGCACAACACAAGATACTCAACCTGAATTTTCACAGTAATCTCTGGTTAAGTGCTTGGTTTGAAGGTGTCAGGGATTCCCAGTGACCTCAGAAGTTAGGATGAACTATACTACAGTCAAATAACACTTCAGTTGGGATAAACTGCCCTGGCAAGTCTGGGACCCAGAGAGAATATTTGTCTTTAAACTCCTGTATTTTGTTTCTTTTTCAGTCATGCATAGAGATACCACATTCCTTGCCCACAAGGAGACACAGGTGAGGCCTTCAGCCATCCTCCCAATGGGTCCACTGAAAGCACTGAGGAGCAACTAGCCCCAGCTGG
Organism: Acanthisitta chloris; assembly: GCF_000695815.1. Classification (NCBI taxonomy): domain Eukaryota; kingdom Metazoa; phylum Chordata; class Aves; order Passeriformes; family Acanthisittidae; genus Acanthisitta; species Acanthisitta chloris. The sequence continues at coordinate 26,376 of NW_008665367.1, read as the reverse complement.
AGAGCAGGGCAGGAGCACAAAGACCAGAGCCATGTGGCCAGTGATGGAGATGGGATGAGGAGGACATTCCTGCCCTGTCCCACGCAGGATGAGCATCTCCTTCCTTGTGTGCTGAGCAAGGTGTAAGTCCTGTGGGAAAAGCAGTGTGTGATCCTGTGAGCAAGGACTGCTCCTGAAGCTGTATGCAGGCAAGCTTAATTAATTCTGTCTCTTTATAGGTTTTTTTGGTGCTTGACATTTCAGCCTTGCTCATGGTGTGGTAAAGCAAGGAGAGAGGTGTACATGTGCAAGTGAGTGAAAGTAGCATCAGTATTTTGATTAGAACAAGGTTTCCATTAGATACAGACACATGTCTGACCTGATACCTGTTTGTTTCTGAGTGACGTGAAGGCCCACTCAGATCAGCACACTTCTAGGGGCCCAGGCTTTTAATAGCATGTAATATTAATTTTTGGCAACAGATGAGAGCTAATACATTGTGCTTAAATCTGGGATGAGTTGTTGACCAGCTGTGGTCTATGTGCAGAGATATCAAATGCTTTTCTTTGGATAATGTCAGTTCCAGTCTGCAACCCACATGTGGGTCAGAGGGAGGACTGAAGACCAGCAGAAATAACCCATTTAATCTCACAAAGCCCTGTCTCTCCTGCAGAGTGTTTGGTGCAGTCATTCTCTAAAGGTTTAAGCATTTCAGAAAGTTCTGGGTGAGCTGACTCCTTTTCAGTGCAGCATGTCGGTCAATGCTGGTGGGAGGTTTCTGCCCTTCTGTCTGCACCAGAGAGGTAAATTAGTTAAGCAGAGGCATGAATTATTTGCATGCAGCTGAGGTGACAAATGTGTTATCTCAACAGCAGAAAAGGAAATGGTTCTCTATAGATTATTAGTTACTGAAAAAGCAAAGGCATGTCTTTTGTTGCCTCCACATCACTGGTCTGACTGTTGAGTAGATATGGATCAATATCCCCCCTTCCTCCTCACCCCCCTTGCTCTTCACATTTTCACTTAGGCTGAGGTGAAGAGGTTTCACTTGAATTTATGTCATTCTTGTATTGCCAAATGGCATGCCAGAGCAACTGAACTGGGCGTGATCTGACTCTCTGTTGTGTGCTCTCACATGCAATCCCCTCGTGGGAAAATGCTGAGAGAAAATGGAAATTTAAGCTCTGCACCTAGCCACTGTGGTTTTTTGGGTTTTTAATAGTGCTTCGTTCGTAAGGTCCTTGGGGCAGAGAGAGTTTGTGTTGAGTTCAGGGCAGTCATAGCCTGTAAGGATTTCTAAATATTACGATATTACAGATAGTACTGTAAGCAACTTGTTCTCTCTATGAACAGCAAAATTACATTCTGTGACACATCAGAGGAGCTCAAAACAAGGTACAAATATTAGTCCTACACCACAACTTGCACAAGTCTTGTACCTATTCTACAAATGAGTCGGGTGCTGTATGGGAAGGTCAACTGACTTGTTCCAGACCTCACTACCAGTTACTGGAGATAGCAAAACCAGAACCCAGCCACTGTGGCTCCTGAGCCCTTGTTTTTACTGCAAAACAGTAAAAGTTCTGGCCTTGAAGTACAGACATTTCTAGATTAAAAAAAAAATTGCCTTTAAATGTTCATAGTTAGATAAACTTAATTTGAATATATTCCCCTGTGTAGATACTCCTCACTGCCTTAGTGTTTAGATTGATCTAAACAATTACATTGCAAATTAATTAAAAAAACCAAAAGTAGTAAGAGTGGCATCAATTTGCATTACCAGACTTAAACCCCCCAAATCTAGGGGAAATGAGAACCTGTAGCTGAACTCTGAGGCTGGGTCCATCCCTGGATGTATTTTTGGGGTCAGACTCACATGGGGTTGAGGTGTTCCTGTATGGGTAATGGGTGCAGAGGGAGATGACAGGCAGGAGACCAGTAGCTAAGAACTGAGATTTAACATGTTCATGTCTAACAAAGCACTTAAATTGTTTCTCAGAGGTGTGTGCTGCTTCAGGAGAATGGGTTTGATGGTCAGGGAGGGCCCTTGTTTTCTGGCCTCCTCAATTTGGATGAGTAGCTGAGATTTTGGAGGAAACTGGAGAGCACTGTGCCCCCATTGTGGTCTGCACCCTTCACTCCTCAGTCTTCCTCTCTGTCAGGTGCTTACTAGCAAAGTGTGGATAATCCTGTCCTAGACAGCAGAAGGGCCTGTGCCACGTTGCCTCTGCCCCAGAGGAGCTTGAACCACTTGCACCTGCAGCCACTGATCCATCTCATGTCCTGGGCTCCTTTTTGAGCTCAAGCAAGACAAGTGACAGTGCAGCAAACAGCACAGTAATTCCTGAATGTTGTGTCTGGAGGGAATTGCAAACTTAAGCAGATATGAGGGAGGAAGGAAATCTACACATTGTTCTTAACTGCTATGTAGGTCATAACTTCATCTGAGAAATACTCAGGTATTTTATGAACAAGACTCCAAGTGATTTGTGGCATGTGGCATCCAAGGAAGGTGAGAGGAGCCATGGTATCCCAGGGCAGCTGGACTGAACTCCTCCTGAATGACTCCAGATTCAGGGGGGGCATATTTCTTCAGATTTTGGCAGCCACTGCTGAGGCAGCTGAGGGGCTGGGGGATCCCTCTCTGCAGGGAACAGGCTTCTCTGGAGGATGATGAAATACTGGGACTGCTGCTGTGGAGCTGGTGGTAACACAGGATCCCCAGGCAGAAGGAGGGATGGAGGTCATGGGGCACCTCTCAGTCACTGCCCATCTGGGGACAGCAGGACAGTCAGTACAGACAGATGTTAGCAAACAGATGTAAAGATAGCAATGCTCATTTGGAAATCAACTGCATGGCTGAGCACAGGGATTAGTGTTGAGACCACAGGCCTTTGGAGCCCAACTAGAGCTGCTTCCCAAGGGCTGTGGATGCACCTGCCCTGCCCTTCCCTTGCTGCCATCTCTAATAGTGGGCACAATTTTGGTCAGTGGCTTGCAGCCAGACTTGCTCAGGGTCAGCTCAGGGAGGAATGGAGATGGGCAACAAGCATCTTCTGCAGCTGCCCAGTTTGCAGTGGCTGGGCCAGACCCCCCAGTGCTGGAGCATCAGTGCAAGGGGCTGGAGGTGGTGCAGGGTTTTAGGGCAGTGGAGACACTGGAAGGAGCCCATGGGGTCCTGGCACTGCTCCCTGGGGTCCTGGTCAGGGCCTCTCAGGGTGGCACCGAGGTTGCAGCTCTTGAGGTCACTTATTGCCCCACTGATCAGGGTGTGAGGGTTTTGGCAGGTTGGGATGCTCTGCTGAGAAGAAGCTCTCTGGTTGTCACCTCTCCTGCTTCTCTGTGTTTAAAGCATATTTTCTCAGTTTGCAGTGTCAGGGGGCTGAGTGCATCATGAAGCAATTTGGATTCTGCATTGATAAGGCAAGTGCAAACTGTCCCCACAGCTCTCGAGAGCAGAATCAAACTGAAACTTACCACTCAGAGTAGAAAGCACACAACACCCACAGCTACAGACATGCACAAATTGCTGCAATATAGGTTAGAAACGGAGCCCTGTTCTGCACCCTCTGGTCTCATTAAAAACACACACACAAAATCTCACTGAATGACTATAAGCACCAGTGTGTGTTCCCTCCTGAACACCCAGCTAACTTGTAACGGCTTATTAAAGAGGCAAATTTTCACTTTTCATGTATCTTTACTCCCTTTTGCACCTGGTTGCAGTTTCTACAACATTTTTTACTTCTTTTTTTTCATGACCAGTTGCAGTAAAGTGGATGCCACCCAGCCTGGTTAACTGGGTCCCCACCTAGGCACATGGCTCCAGCATGGCCAGAAGAAACCAAACTTTCCCCTAGTAGTAAATAATTTCTGTATGGGGCTTTGAGGCTGACAAGAAGTGCAGATCTTGTCTGTAAAGATCCACAGGACCTGTCCTTTAAAAACAAAAGACCATCTGAATTCACAAGGTAGACTAAGGATGAGGGGAAAACAAACATTTCCCGTGGTCACAGAGGGTCAGCCCTTGCACTGAAAGTTTTGCCACAGAAAAGATGTAGGGAAGCTGGGAATTATAATATCCAAGAAATCATGTATGGAATGCCACATGCCACATTCTTCCCACCCAAAAGCTGCTCTCCACTTTACTCATGTAAGTTAGGATTTACTATGTAAAACTCAATTGGTAAAGGAAGGAACACTGGAGTCTCCCTAACACCAAGACTGGGATCACATCGTGATAGCTGAGTCCTCAGCACTGGCTAACTGGGAAAGAGGTTTTCAGCCTCTGCTTTTGCTGTGTTTCACATGCCACATTCTTCCCACCCAAAAGCTGCTCTCCACTTTACTCATGTAAGTTAGGATTTACTATGTAAAACTCAATTGGTAAAGGAAGGAACACTGGAGTCTCCCTAACACCAAGACTGGGATCACATCGTGATAGCTGAGTCCTCAGCACTGGCTAACTGGGAAAGAGGTTTTCAGCCTCTGCTTTTGCTGTGTTTTGCAGGAATTG
>NW_008665367.1:15317-21837 GCF_000695815.1 Acanthisitta chloris | reverse complement strand
TCTCACTTGGTCCTTGGATAAGGAAATGATCAAGGACTTGCCTATTCACAATTAATGGAGAAAAGGAGCTGAAAGCCTTTATTAATCATTGCACAATAAGGAAGTCATACTGGTTTTGCTCCTTTCAATAGGGCTATTTGGTCACACCTACCTAAGTGGTTTGGCATCCCAACCATCTCCCTGTGTTCAGCTGGGGAGGAGGAGGGAAGGGCCACTGTGCCCAAATGCCACCAAGGTGCCTGGCTGCCAGCTTGTGGAGCAGGGACAGCTCTGAGCACCCATCTCCCTTTCCTGGAGGGCCACACATCTCTGCCCAATACACAGACCAGTGCTTCAGGCACAGTTTTCTGCCCCAGGCCCTGGTGTCAAAAAGGAGCAGAACTTCATGCATGCCCTGTGCCAGAGTTCCCCCTCTGCCAGCTGCAGGGGTCCCTGCTGGGGAAGGTCACCTCCTAGGGGTGTGTGCCACCTGCCCAGGGAATGCAGCTCTTTGCCCCACTGCTGTGCTTCTGCTCCCTGGCTTACCTATCATGGCAGAGAGTCTGTATAACCTCCAGCTCCAGAAAGCAGTTTGTGGCTAGATGTGCTGGTTGGCGGGCACAGATGTTCAGGCTCCCCAGGCTTTGGCTGGCACAGAGGGCTGCATTGCCCTGCCCTAGAAGAGGATGTCAAGTGTAATTTTTGTACTGAGTGGTGGTACATCGTTATGAGATAAGAGACAATACTTCAGGAGCCAAGGCTATGTCTCAGAGCCTTGCCTAGGTGAGCTTGTGCAGGCTGTAGTTTGCAGAGCTGAATGGCCTGAGCCAACAAAGCCTGTGCTGCATGGAGGTGGAAAACATCATCCCATCTTCCCTGCACTGAGTTTTCCTGCACAGGACACTATTTGATTTATACCAAGCTACAAGCTGTCATGATGGAGGTAAAGAGACTGGCTTTGAAGCAGAAGGTGATGTCTGCTTGCATGCTTCTCCAAGCAGACACCTGATCCCTCTATCATGGGACAAGAACACAACTTTTCATCTGAAGTAGGCACCAAGACAACAGGGGCTTGGTGAGGTTTCTTGTCTCCTCTCTACTTTGGCCACCACTGTGAATTGCTAGGAAATCTTCCCTAACTTCTTAAAAATGAGTGAAAGCAGAGCTATGCAGTGTGTTGGAAATGCTTGAGCCTTCTGCCATTGATGGCAGTTAGTGCAAAGGTGGCCTTGTAGGTGTGCAAATGTGGTCTTTGCTAGTTCTTCCATGTGCTGCTTGTGAGAATGGGAAGGGCAGCAGCCATGCTGGTTGCAGGATAGCCCTTTTCCAGCATCTGATGAGAAATTAAACACATGTGGTTTTGAGAAGTGTCACATCTTTGATAAAATAAGTCTTGTTTACCTGCTATTCAGGCTGGTCTTGCTGAAGTTACCAAAATGTCTAGTTTTGGCCACCACATCCCATCCCAGGCCTTTTCCCTGCCAGTCTACCCCAACCTTGTGCAGAGGACAGAGACCTCCGTCTCAGAGCCAGGGCGGCTGCTTTGATGCTGTCAATGAGTTTTTCTTAAGCCACCATGACAGCCTGTGTTTTGCAGATACCTGCCCCATGACAGGCACATTCCTCAGCCTCACCGCATCCACTCAGCTCCAGCTCATGCAGTAATTAGCCAAGTGTTTCCTGGCTGCCTTTAATTACAGCCACAACTATTTCCCTCACTCTAACGTAACGCCTTTGAATGACAGCAAAGGTTTTGGGCCGCATCCTACGCGGTCCCGGCATGTGTTGAGACGCAGCCGTGCACTGGCAGCCACTGATTTGAACCCGAAGGGCTCATAGCCCCTTGGTGAGTCATGTTTTTCATTTTCGACCTCAAGGCCATAATTGCCCACACTGGGAATTAGCGGTGTCTCCCCCAGTACCCAGCTGAGAGACACCAGGCTTTACAAACCAACCAGAAGGGCAGGATCCTCCTTAAATCTGTGTTTCAGTCTATGTCAGCTATAATTGGCCCTGTCCTGTGGCAAAGCAGCTCAGCTGACCAGGCCGTGGAAGGAAAGTGCACATTGCCCAACACATGTGGTCCCCCAACATTTTCACACTGACGGCAGCAAGATGGGCACCGAGCCTGGCCGCCCACGGGCAGCCCGTGGCTCAGGGCACGCGGCCTCGCAGGGCTTCATTTGTGGCAGCACCCAAATCAACATGCTTTTCCCCCCTGCACCTTGCTAACTCTGTTGTGGTTAGCCAACCTGGTGGTGGTGATGTTGCCATGGCTGAAACCTGCTGTATTTCTGGTCGCAGCACACGCCTTCAGCGGCTTCCAACTGGCTTGGGGGCTGCCAGAAACCAAGGCAGCAGCTGCTGGGCTCAGCCTTGAGAGGCTGTGATCTATAACGTGCATTGTCTTTTTATGTAATGTGTTTTATTAAACATCTTCTAAAGCTTACAAGTGTCCCCAGGACATAACTCTCCAGCGCAACGTGACGCTTTGCCAAGTAATGAAGTATGATTTATGGCGGTAATGGTTATCCTATGTTTTTTTAAAAAAATTATTACAGCAATAGCTCTGTTGAATATAGGAATATAACATGCTGCATTTGGCACGTTTATGACAACAGTGCTCTGGTTTTCTTAACTCCACAGTTTGGTGTTGGCAGTATTTCAAATTCTTGAGACAGATGTTTAAATGAATTTTTTTAAGAGGACAGTGAAATACTTTTAAAACATCATACGGTGCTGAGTGTCTCAATATGCTCAGGAACGTTATGTCTTTAACATTCAGGTAGGGCAGGGCAGCACATGGCCTCTCTGGTTTAGATCTCACGGCAAATGATGGAAGTAGCAAATGTTGAATTAGCTTTCTGGGGCATCCTGGCCTGCTGTTACTTTTGGGCTGAGGTGGGGAGGGGGGAGGACACTTGACCTTCTCCTGGATTTCGTACGTGTTCACGTCTCCTTTGTGAGCACTTACAACAGATCCATGTTTGTTTTGAATGCAGTTCCCACCATGCCGAGGCAGGACGAAGTGGTCTCACACTGACATTTTGAGTGTGTCATTGTGGTCCCAGTGGTTAGGGTTTCAGGCCAGAAATGACAATCATTTGGAAAAATGTAAATGAGAGCCCTGGTCACATATCTGCAAGGCAAATAGCATTCAAGTACTTCCATTGAAACATTGAAAATTCATTGGGTTTTTAAAATATTTTTTCCTATAAGGTACTGAGTGAAACTGGGGAAAGTGCTGTAAATAATGAAGTCAGGATATCCAGCTTTGGCATTGCTGTTTGCAACTTTCAATCAGGGAAGATCAGAGCCCACAAAGGCAGAAGTCAGTGTTGCTGGAGACACTACCGACCTTGGCATAGCACAGGTTTGGGGCTGGGAGGGGATGGCACCCTGAGCTCAGACAGTGCAGAGAGATTGAAGACAAGGGAAGCATCAGTAAAGCAATGAACACTTATATTTAATTTACATTTGACAATTTGCACATAAATAATGATGTAAACCAATACGTAAACATATGATAGTTTGTTGTTCTAGCAAAGTAAAAAGCCTGTTAACTTTGGTCAGAGTCTTTCTTAAGAGAGACAAAAAAAAACCCCCCAAAACACTGTTGATTGTTGCTACATTCACATGTAAAACGTCTAAGGGAAGGGGGAAACAGTAAAGAGAAGTAACAATTCTTAAAGCTGATGTATATAAATTCTTGTAAAATTTGTATCAAATACAAGAAAGCACTACAGGCAATAATAGGAAAAGTGTGTGTCCAGTGACAGAGTAGTGATACTTTGGTTTATCCTACAAGTAAGTACTATATTTATGAACTATTGCTACATTTAAAAGATGTCAGCCTCACAATTTGCAGGAGTGGAAATGTAATGAACTGTAGTCCTTCAAAAGCTGTGTTGAGAGACTTGTATTTCAGGATTGTTTGGGTTTTTTTAACAGAAGGCATTAAAATGAAGTTAGCTGAAAAAAAAGATCACGGAATCCTGACTTGCTGAGGTGGGCTATTTTCAATTTGGTAAGAATATAACCAGACAAAAAGACATACATGGAGGGGAAGTGTGTAATAATGCTCCTCATGTGAGTTGACTGTGCAACTCATTAATGGCAGGGCACAATGAGACAAGGGGCTCGTCCCAACTAACTTCCATCCCGCCCTCACTGGGGTTTGTGACCACACCACGCACGGGTCATATTTGGCTTCTTTTCAAGTTCTTTCAGTTATGTTTTCTGGCTGTCTGTTGACTGACCATCAGCCTCCTCTCCCCCCAGTGCAGGCTGCAGGGAGAGCAGAGGACTGATGAGCCCAGTGCTGCAAATAGAGTTGTTCCCACCGTATTCAGAGACGCCACACGTGGGTGACGCCATTCACGTAAGGTGTTTGCAAGTTCCAGCTTCACCTGGACACTGTGCATGTGCACTTGCAAGTGATAAATGCCTTGGTACAACCTTCTGGTTTTGAGGTCATTGGTTATATGCAAAAGTGGATAACATTTGATTTTCACACTTAGATGAAAAATAGGTTTTATTACATGGTTTGGCTCACAACTTAAGTGGTATAAATATATATACATATACATATATAGTATAGTGGTATAAATATATCTATAAATATACATGATTTCTTTGCTACACCTCAAACGTCACCATATCATCTTTGGGCTTAGCAAAACAAAAAGATAAAAGGATGTGCATTCTATCTTTCCCTGTGCACATTTTGGTTTCTTCTCTAAAGTAGCAAAGCATTTAGGTAAAACAGCATTGTCTGCACCACTGGACACAAGCACTGAGGTAATTGTTGTTCAACAACTTTGCAATGCCCTTTTCTTCTTTAATTAAATTAACCACAAAATGTACAAACACAAATACTGAGAAAAATCTGAGTCGTACAGGAAGGAAGAGAAAAAAATTATGTGCCAGGAAAGGACTTTGTTCCCCACTTCTACCCAGGCAAAGTGGGAGAGGAAAATACAAGTAAAACCGAACCCCTTCTTTCTCAGGGAATCTGACCATCTTTTTTTTTTTTTATCCCTGGAAGGCTCTGGCCAAAAAAAACATAACAAAACAAAAACCAGAAGAAAGAAATCTGCCAAAAACTTCCTTTTAGGCAGAATATTAAGAATATTTGTGTCTTTCTTTTTAAACTGTTTTTGGAAACGTAAGAATGTGAGATTTTTTTTGGAAAAGCCACTGTAAGCTCATGCATTCCTTTGGTCATAAAGTTACATGACAACGTGTGGGGCTAGAGCTCTTTTCTAAAAACCTGTGGTATTGTCCATGGCAGGTAGGTATTTGCTGTGCCACATCTGTTCTGGGTAGAGCTGCAGGTAGAATAATCTTTCTCCTCTCCTCAGAGAGGCAGGGAAAACAGTTTCTTCCCTGCTTGCTGCTACTCTGGGTTGTTGGTTTATTGGTTTTTTTCCTTTTCAATTCCCAGTGGGGTGATTTGCACATAAAGGTACACAGCATTTTTTTTCAAACCAACAGATCTAGGATTCTGTATGTCACATGTCCAACTTTGGCAATACGAAAAACCGCATTTGTTTAAAAGACATTGGTACATAAAACACATTTACTGAAACCCCAATCTTAGGTTCTTAAAACAGATGTGCAGAAAAAAATATCTACAAAGAATGGCCATAAAACAAAAAATAAAAACATTTAAAGTAAAAATTACAATGAATTTTCCAGTCATTGTAAACATTTTCCTAATTATTGCTTTTTAGAATGATTAATTGCATAATAAATTATGAAGTACTATCATTGAAAAAATAATTATGGATAGATGATTGTCTTTTAGTAACTGGCGAGGCAATGCACAGTCCTTTGCCCCTTTTTATGCCCTGAGAAAACAGTAACTTTGGAGTTCCTTCTTTCAGCTGGAGAGCATAGGGAAACTACTGTAAGCCAAGATTGCTTTGCAGCATTGAAACTATGTACAAGCAACTGCTACAGGCACCCTGACTTGCCAAGTCATAAATAAAAAAAATCACTTTGCCAAAAAGTCTTAAGGGTCCATTGGTTCAACTGTTTCTTGCTTGACCTTTACAGGTAACAGAGGTAGTGGGTGACCGTGAGGCAACTTCATAATTGACATATCTGACGACTCATAAAGGTTGCATCCTGAGGAGATAAGCCCATTTCCCAGGTTCCTCTGTAGAGATACTTTCAGATTAGCTCCTTCCATTTCCCTCCTGAGCATGGTCAGTATATCCTTCTCCACGATTGATGTTAAGTCGATATTGTCCTCCACTTCTTCCAACTTGTCGGCATTGTCACTGATGTCGAACTTCTCGATCTCCTCATTGATTCGATTCAGGTCCTCCATGGAGAGGCCAGAGGCAGGGGCCACAGGGCAGTTGCCCTTCAGGTGGACCTGGAGGCTGCAGAGGTGAATGTAGCTCTTGTGGCAGTGGATGCATTTATGGGGGCGTTCCCGGGTGTGGAGACGCTTGTGCAGCTTCAGGTGCACAAACTGGGTGAATTTGGCTGGGCAGAGCTTGCACTGGTAAGGCTTCTCTCCAGAGTGGAG
>NW_008665367.1:6791-15286 GCF_000695815.1 Acanthisitta chloris | reverse complement strand
GACAAACCTAATGTGGGGGGTGGCAGAGAAACAGTGAATGAGTGGGAGGGGATTTTATGGTTTAAATCACAGACACCTAGGAGGAGATGGCTGGATGAAGCAGCAGCTTTTTATATCTTCACATTTTCTCACAAAGAGAAAAAAAATCCCCACCTTTTTTATTTAAATATTGCTGAATGGCAATTTTTGAGTGTGGCCGATGGCAAAACTGTATCAGGCAGATGTTCCTCTAGAAGGCTATAGGCAATGCTGCTGTCTCACAGACGCTGCTGCACCAGGTCTGGGCATGGCTGTGATGTGGACTCCAGCCCTGAGCAGCCAAGGGTTTGTCACTCAGCCCTCCCTGCACGCCGTACAGGGTGTGCACAGGCCCTGCTGTCCCTTCAGGCTCCGAGGGAAGTTGCCTCTGTGTGTGTTACATACCTGACACTCGTGGGGTTTTTCTCCTGTGTGTACCAGATAGTGCTTCTGGAGGTGAGCCAGCTGTGTGAAGCCTTTATTGCAAGTCTGGCATTTAAATGGTCTCTCTCCACTGTGGACTCGGAGGTGCACCTAGGGAGAAACAAAGCAATTAACAATCTGCAGTTTCCAGTACTATAACAAAAGTACTTTCAGATGTTTCCTAAAATTAGCAGAAGAGTCCCATTGCCAAAATACAATGCTATCTAGTTAATTAGTGGCGTCAGTATTGAAACACACAACTTTCTTGCTGGGGGTGCCGTATTAAGACCAGACTGATAAACAGCCCAACAAGCAAGGGAGGCCTGTCCCTGCCTTTCCTAGAAAACATACAGGAAGAAGCCAGGACCCCTCCAAGAAGTCTCCTGTCTTATTTTCTGCTGCCTACCTTCAGGTTGGAGAGCTGGCCAAAGGTCTTGGAGCAAACGTTGCATTCGTACTTGATCTTCCCATTCTGCTTCTTCAGTGGGTAAGGGAGGGTTTTGTAACCGGTCACATTCCTCTTACTTTTAATGAGATTCATGGCTTCTTCGCTGCCAGTGGCAGCCAACACCACTGAGGTAGGTTTAGGTTGCATTATGTGTTCCGAACTGGCTGCTGTACCAGCGGTGGGTGACCCACTGGTAGGGCTGCATGGCTTGTCCTTCATGCTGGCAGCAGCGCCCGTGACAGAGAAGGCACTGTTAGGTGCTGGTATGAGGAAGTCTCTCGGGTGATCAGGCGGCAGCAATCGACGGCCTCCTTCACTGGGTAATGAACTGGGGAGTGTGGTGGGGTTCAACATGTGGTGGGAAAGGCTACCTCCACTGAGCAGATTGCCATAAAGAGGATACATCCTTGGGAAGAGATTGAAATTGTTGATGCCATTGATATTGTTCAAAGCGCTCAGGTTATTACAGCTCATGTTGAATGGAGGTAACAGGAATTTGGGGTAGTGGGGGTTGTAGGATGGTAGAAAGGCAGGTGGGAGGTGGCCAGGGGGTGCATATCCAGGATAAGACCCCAATCCTTCAGAGCCGTATGATCCGTTCAAGTAAGAGTATGGCTCTCTGTGCTCTTGGGAAGTAGGTGCCAGAGGTGAAACCGTAACCCCTGGACTGCTGTGAGGGCTTGAACTTTTTAAACTTTGGTCTGGGCTGCTCCTCCCGGAAGGACTCGGTGTAGTAGATGCCTGGATGGGCGAGTGAGTAATGTAGCTGGGTCTGTCCATCCCGTAAGCTAAGGAAGCTTTCAGATAGTCTTCTGGAATGTGAGGTCGGATCGGGTAGACAACTCGAGGGAAGAAACACCTCTCCGGGCTATAGTTCTTACGCAAATCATCCAAGTCTTTTTCTGGAGTAACTGGTGAAATGTTGGTCTGGAAGAAGTCTTTTCCTTTCGCAGGATTGGATTCCATTTTCAGGATTTCTTTCACACTGTGCTCCTTCTTTGGGATACTTTTCTGATAAAGCTCATCTTTATCAGCACTGTGCTGCTTTGGATTAACATGGGTTTCTGCTGGAATAGAAAGACAAGGCAATGATCATTTAGATATGTCACTGGCATTTTCTCTGTTCAAAGTGCAATCTAACTCCTACACGTTTAGTGGGAAGGAAGGGAGACTCTCAGAGATGAGCAATCATTTAACTTGCCAAAGAACTAATTTCTGTGTGAAGAAATGCCTGCTGGTATTAAGTATTAATAAAACACATTGTTAATGTAAGGGACATGAGTAAGTGCATACAGGTCTGGATGATGATGCATTTGCAGGGTGCTAGTCTCCACTTTGCAAATTGGCTTCACCTTTCTTTCCCCTTAAATTTGACTAGCCTCACTGTTGACTGTCTCTTTAAGCAGTATTGCTAATAAATGTGGTAACGAGCATTTGTTCACAATACAGGTTTCACAGAAGGACTTTGCAGAACACAAGCTCCCAGAAATGTTCCTCAGTAAAATAACAAGGCATGACAAATCGGCTTTTGCCAAACCGCAGCAGTCACTTCACCAGCCAGTTCAATTACTTACAGTACCAAAAAAACCATGGCTGGCTAGGATGAAAGCTTTCTTCAAAGAGAAGGTATTCTCCATCAGTAAACAGATCATTACTCATTAAATATACTGCTTAGGAACATCTACAACAAAGCAGACTATTTACTGCAGATTTCTGTGGCATTCAGTCTATGCAAAACTCCTCTGCTTACAGCTGTACTTTATAAAAAAAATGCTGAAGCAAAGCAAAAGAAAGCAAGACCGGTTGGCTCCAGCTTAAGTTGAAATGTACTCACAAAAAATAAAAAAAAAAAGGAAAAGGAAATATGTATTTAGAAGGAAATAGAAGCTAGCATCCATCCATCTCAGTTCAGCACATACTCCTTTTATTTGCATTCAAAGACCTTGCTATCTGGATGTAATCAATACAAACAGTACACTGGAAGATGTCTTCAGTAGAAAAAGAAGTCTGCTTTTATCTAAGTTAATAGTTACATAATCTTGATTACTTGTAAGATATTTTATTATACGGGAAAAGCTACAAGAAGGTTTCATAATCATGGTTAGTGATGTGCAAGGCTTTCCATCAGGAGGTACAAGTCAACACCGGTAGGTACGTGACTCAAGAGTGTTGCAGCCCTTTAGACATGCAGCTTCCATGACTGACTGTTCTTACTCCACTATCAGAGGTGAGAAACAGTTACTCCTGATTTTTGGAGGACCACCTGAACCCAGTGAGGAAGATGGGAACCGGCAAAGACCACACCACTTCCAACACGGATTCTTTGCTTCACTATTCACTACCCTGATGGAATCTATCATTTGGCAACACTACCCTAGAAGGCAAACAAACAGCCATTTATTAAACGTCCCCAAGAAAACAGCTGCTTTCAAAGCATGCTCCTACCCACAGCAACCCACTTTACAGTGGCATCCTTTTTCAAACAGTATTAGACTAGTAGCAAGCAAATTTAGTTTGAGCTATGTGGGCAGCTTGTGTATTCACACTGAGAAGAAATGCAGACGAACACATTTATGTTCAATTAAAATATTTATGATAAAACTTAGGGGTGTTGTTCAGTATGCACACACACAAGTGAGTAGATACATTCCCAATTACTTCTCTCCATGTTAAAGTTTAATGTAGAGCTGTCTCAAAAATAAAGTAATAGCATATTTTGTAGTCTGACATTAAAAATAATCTTTCTTCAGACATTTTGTCTGTATTTTTGGACTGGTAACTCATTTCTTAAATGTCCACCAGATTTTTGGGCATAACAGAAGTCTTAGTAGGTCCAAGAAGCTCCACAATGGCACAGTGGATAGTATTATCTGCATCTTCTTATCAGCTGCCTGTCACCACAGCAGTGTCTCAGAGCAAACATTCCTGGTGACACTATCAGCATTGGGAATTATCAAGCCCAGGCAGTACTGAAAGCCGGACAGGGGGTGGGAAGCAGGACTTGTGAAGCCTCACAGCAGGAAAAATAAATAAATAGCACCTTATCAGGCCCATATCAGTTTCTCAATGGGGTCTGTCGAGCAGGAAGTTCAAATTGACACTTTTCTCTTTTAAAGAAAAAAATCTGGTGGGAGGGGAAGAGGAAGGAGAGGTGCTGGTGCTGCTGGAAAAGTGATAGAGAAACTGGGGCTGCTTCAGCTGGAGGAACAGCTCCTACTGTCACAAGGTTAAACACGAGGGTGGGGACATTCATGCCTTATGCGTGGGAGCAAGCCCATGAGTGACAGAAAGGAAGCTTACCCAGAGAATGTAACTTTCTTTGTGCAACAAGCCCATGCCCCCACTTGACTGACTAAAGATAATTGCTCTTTCCTTCCCTTCCACTTCTTCCCAGTAAAGCCTTCCCTCCTACTGATTTCCTTGTGTAGACAGAAGTTATGATATTTAAAGATTCTTTTTCAAGTCTAACTGTGACAGCTCTATTTAGTTTGCAAGCTATCTTTGGTCCATAAATCCCCTCTTGGCTTTTCCCCCTACTACCTGAGCACAAGGGACACTTAGGAACACCAGAGAGATCAAAACATAAACAAGTGTGTCAGCACAGTGTAAAATAAGAGATGGCAATGTCGGGGGCCAAGGAGAGGTTCTTAAGTTTTATACCGAAGGTGGATTTAAACCAGGGATGAAACTGATTGAGAGGTTTACAACCTGTCTTGTTGCTCTTAAAGGAGCCATACTTCAAAGTTAAAGAGATATGTTTCTTATAAATGGTGGTTTTTTTTTAAAAATTGTGATCTGGATTTAAGTTCTTCCTGATTACAGTGTCTCCCTCTCACTCTTGAAATGCATTCCCCATCCCCACCCCCCAGATACACACACATATATCTGTATACACTAAATATAGGCACATACTCTTCCAAGATCTGTCTAGTTTCTGTGGTCAGAGAGACACACAGAAAAGAGGTTCATGAGGAAACAAGAACAGTGCAGCTGCATTTTAAGTTACTGATCTGAGGGGAGAGGGGGGAAAAGAAGAAAGCAAAAAAGCCCAGGCGTGCCTCTTGAGGAGCCTGATCCACTTCTAACTGAGGTCAACAGATTATTTGCTCAGATCTGAGATTAGTGAGCGTGTGCTAAAGGAAAAGGGACAAAACTCCCCTGTTACATTTAAGTATTAATAAAACTTGAGTGGAGGGGCTGCCTGAAGTCACTCCAATGTGGGTGTTCCAGCTACAGACTTGTGCTCTGAGCTGTAGCCTGAGAAAGATTTCATAAAAACAATGATCTGGGTTTTTTCTGAAAACTTGAAAAACGGTTGTAGGCAGACAGTAATTTCAATAGTAATTTCAGGAGTGAGATGGTACTGAACCCTTTGAGTGGTAGAGCTTAATTATGCCGATTCACATTTTCGGTCTAAATTAAGCACCTCTTTTGCTAGTAGAGAGAGAACCTCGAAGTTGTGAAGCGGGCAAAACAAAGAGTGTTTCCACTCAAAATGAGAACAGAGACCAACATTTACAAGTACATAGTTTGATCATCTGTTTTCTAAATGTGTCCAAGGCAGGGTGACATGCCTTTGAAAACTTTTTGCTCAGAGAAGGTCTTTAAGGAAGCCTTCAAATAATCCTCAATATTAAGTCAACTTTAGCGCCCAAATTCTGGTTTCTTGAAGACAACCTTTCATATCATTTAAAAATCATTTTCCTGAGCCCTTTTGAACATTCCAGGAGGCATTTTTTTAAGCAAGTGCAGATGTTTCCTCTCAACCCAAACAGAAAAGCTTCAAAACCAGAAAGTGAAACTGCCCGTAAACAAAAGGGAAAGCGAGCAGCAGGGCTGAGCTAACAGTCAGTATGTCAGGGCCAGCAGGAAGAAAAAAATTAAAAATCACTTTTAAGAAAAAAAGCACCAAAAAGTTAATCTTCATATAACCTGAAACATTTGTAATAATGCCTCCTTAAACCTGTCCATGAAACAAAAAGTTTGCTAAATATCTTGTAAGTATGCAAATTGTCTTCCTCCAGAAAAACTTTTTTCTGAACCTTGACCAAAAGGAGATGTCACCTGCCAGTACCTGACTGAGGACACAAACATGACATGAGCAGCAGGAAGTTGCATCATATGATTGCAATATATGAACATTATTATCAAATAGTCATGTCCTGAGTCAATGCAATTGGATTTCATTGGTGTTTTTTTGTTGTTTTGGATTTTTTTAACTGTTACACTCTCTACCCTCCATCCCAAAATAATCCTCCCATGAGGCAAGAATGAAAAGCTAAACTATCTAGGATCCCCAAAGCAAATTTCCTCAGTCCATTTGCTAAATAGTCCAAACATGAAATACCACAGACTACAAGACAGTCTGAAGGAGCAGCTGAGTCAGGTTAAGCACATTTAACAAACTACCGAAAACTTATTCTTTGGCCAACAGAATATAGAAATCTTGTGCCACCACACTTAAAACCATTTACTGAGCAACGGCACCATCTGAAGGTGACATCTCAAATCTTGGCAGAAAATATTGGTGGCCTCAAAATAGGCACGAAGGAGGGGATTGTTTGAAATGAAACTGAGTTTCCACCGCTGGGGTAACGCGGAGTCTTGCCTCTACCACTATTGTGCAACTCCTTGCAGGCACTTCAACATCCACTTGAAGTTACGTAGCTCCACTTGGAGCTAATCATGGCCATGAAGGTAGGTGTGTGCTCCAGCGTCTGAAGGACTGGGTCAAAGGCCCCAATTCAAGAAAACACAGAGGACAGGGTTAAACCCACAACTAAGTACATGCCTAATTGCTGTCTTGAATATGGATGCACAAATGAACTAACGCCAGGGAAGTTACCTTTAATTTGAAAGTTTGCTGTTACTGAGGCAAGTAGATGTTATATGTGGGTGTGTAAATATATTTACACTCTAAAGTGGTAGTTTTCTCATTTTTGAGGCCACTAATGACAGGAAATAAAGCCAGAGAAATTCCCTGATACATTTTTCCCCGGAGGCCCATCCTGCTCGGGAACTTAAAGAGGAGCTGAGGTGCTGAACTCCAAGACCGTGATCCCCAAACCCCTGAGGCACCTAAAGCAGCTGCCTGTATTTTAAGTTGGCAAGACTGGAGCTCTCTGTAGGTGTGTGTCCCAGGTGGCCTCTCCTGTGCCTGGCTGGGCAATAGGCCAAGGTGCAGCTCTTCCAAAGCCTCCTGCGGGCACTGGCATGCTCTGCACACCCAATACATAGTGGAAGGAAAGACCTGGGTGTAACACACCACAGCCACTGGCTGCTTCGTGCTCACACCAGCGTGTCCCACGTGAGGGGAGTCCTGACTTCAGCCAGTAGTGGGACCTGGACCCCAACTTTCCTTCCATCTTCCTCAGAGAGTGCCCAAGCAGCATTCAGGAGCTGGGAGAGGCAGTGATGCCCACCTGCTCCTCTGAGGGAAGCCATGCCACTTTAAACACCGAATTATTAGTGATCCATTTGGCTGGAGAGGGCTTTCCTGACTCCCTAGCAGGTGACTGGAGGGGGTCCCCTCAAGCAAGGCTGTGTTAAGATGTTTTGACAGGCCGAAGCCCCACGTCTGCAGCAGGTACAGGGTGCTAGTGATCTGGGGACAAGTCTTCTGCACTTTATTCATAGAAGGACACAGTGTGAGGGTACCTTGGCCAGGCTTGTGAGAGGGAGGGAGAGGCTGGAGAGGCAGCAAGATGCTAATTTTAGATTTAACTAGTGGCTTGGGAGGAAGGGGCAGAACAAAAATAAATGGTGTGGCATTCACTTTAAACTCATCTGGTTCCAGTACTAATGCTGGAAAAACCATCCCTGCTTGCACTGTTGCTACAGGGCCTTTGGCAAATAAGCATCTTCAGGATTTTTTCCCATGCTTTTCAAAAAAGCGCACCAAAACTTGAGGAAACCTCAATCCTTATGGTACCTGTAGGGTTTTTGGCCCAACTGTAGGCTTCAAGCCTGAATCTGTTTGCCACAAAAATGGGTGGAAAAGAAAAAAAGGTGAGAATTTTTTCTAATTTTTCTGAACTGCTATTTTCTTTAGGAGCTAACAGAAATTTCCTAAATGCTTTAAAGGTAATTATCTTTAAAACAAAGAATGGATATCTCAGTCTCAGCATCTGGAAATATTGTGAATGCTAAGGTTGAACTACACAACTGTGGCTCAAGATCCCACCTCTTTAAATCCATGTATTGAGCCTACTTCTACCAAAATGGGTTATTCTGCCATGTCCAGACACCCCTAGTTTTGACCTAAGAGAAACCAGACACAGTGAAGACACTTTACAAATACATTCTTTGCTACTTCTGCAAGGAAACCTAAGGTGCCAGCAGATGCAGGAAACCATTCCCACATTTGTGTACCCTCCTAGCTAGTGGCCAAATGTGTCAGGCTGGGTCTTTGCAAGCTCATCATCCACAGGAACCCTAAATGCTGACATCTCATCCCACCTGCAGGCCCCACTGAAAAGCCAACAGCTCATCATGTCAGGAAATAGAACCACACAGAGTGTTGAAACTACATATATGCAAAGATGACAGTTTTTGAATAGAGAATATAGCTGCATAGAACATTCCCTCTCTCTTCCCTCTGCCATTA
>NW_008665367.1:0-6773 GCF_000695815.1 Acanthisitta chloris | reverse complement strand
GGAAACACCAAAACCTGGTGTAAGGATGACATCCACAGAGGATGTACTTTTGATTAATCTCAATGTATGACATCATTTTCATGATACAGGATGTCATTTTATCTCTAATGATCCCCAAAGAAAAACTGGTATTTTATAACCCATTATTTGTTGCCAAGTGACATTAAACAGTTCTTTTTTTTAAAAAAAACCCAAAACTCTGCTGCAGTTTTTCTTTCAAGTTTCAGTGTAGGCACTGGCAGAAGGACAAAAGAATGCTCTGCTCTATCTCAGAGTAGCTCGCAGGAGGGGAGTCAGCCTAAGAGTCCACTGAGAAGTCAGCAAGAATCTCTCCCTCTTTTCAAGGGGCTCTGGGTGAGGTGCTAGGTAGTGATTAGGTTATGAGTAAAGCACCAAGGCTGGAAATGGTCAGAAACCACAGAGGAACAGAGAGATAAACTCCTGGAAACACCTCTTCCCTCTGCTACCAGTGCCAGTATTTTTGAACAGAAAACGAAAGCTGCAATATAAAGCCAAGAAATGGGGACAAAGTACACTGAGCTTAAACAACAAGTAACCAGATGAGAAGACCACAGGAGGTTTGCTCCCATAAAATAAGTAAGTGTAGATGCAAGGCTCAAGGAGCAATATGCCATAAACAAGTATTTTGTCAGACACCTAGACAGAGTCATGGCACATTGCCACTTCCTTGTACAGCGAGGGCAACCCTTTGGGAGCATGACTGGACAGCCTTTACTACATGCTATCACAGCAGACTTTTGCTCAACACACTGTGAGATCTGGACTTGAAAAGTCTGAGAGGGAACCAACAGCTATGGTTCTGAAGGCAGTGGATATATTCAGGTTG
Source organism: Acanthisitta chloris (assembly GCF_000695815.1). Taxonomy (NCBI): domain Eukaryota; kingdom Metazoa; phylum Chordata; class Aves; order Passeriformes; family Acanthisittidae; genus Acanthisitta; species Acanthisitta chloris. Next base: position 5,926 of record NW_008665367.1, on the reverse strand, counting down.
TCTGTCCAGAATTTCATCAGATAAGACTCAGATTGCAAATCGGCAACTGTTCAGATTTTTAAATAATCTGTTTACATTTGAACAGGCACAGGGAACTCATTCTGTTGTGTTGGGTTTTTTAATTCCCCTTTTCCACTCCAAGCTACCTACTGTGACACAACAGATGATGCAGCTGTGTAATTATACAACTTATTATTAGATTGTACAGGCAGAAGAGACATTGCTAGCATTCCTTGTTTATACTGTAATCCACTTACTGAGGTTCATCATTGTCAGCTCTCTGGAGGAGGGATAGTGCAGCCTCTCTGCGAAGTCTCGACAATACCACACAAGCAGCTCTTGGTTGGCAGGGATGGGCTTGATGGTATAGAAGTAGATGTTCATTCCATTCTGACAAGCAGCCAAGTTCTGTTCCTGAACAGAGTAGCCAGGGTTTACATAACGCATCCAGTTGCTCTTGTCCTCATTAAATCCATCAATGAAGTGGTGAAGCTCACCACTTGAGTAGATCTGGAATAGAGAGGAAGTGCTTATGAATATATATATATATATATACACATATATATATATATGGGGAAAATTATAAGCTTTTTTTTTTACAGGCAGATATTACTGAAATAAGAGTTTGAGCTGAATTCCTGCCTTTCCAGCTATGGCATCCTAGGAGTTAAGAAGGTATTCAAAGCTAAGTCCACAGCCACCTTTTCCATTTCTGCTTAGCCTGTGTCTCTGCCACTATGGGAAGCCAAGCCCCAAAATCTGAAATGCAGAGTACTCTCCCTGTGTCAAGAGTCTACCTTAGAGTCCTTTTCCTGGTGCTATGATCAACAAGTGGGCGATGCTGATGACTGCAGGTCTGAGTGCATGCTTGCATTAATGCTTTGAGTCACCTGTGTGTAAGACTGACTGGCTGTGCTACGTCAGAGTCCTTCTCGCCTTTTTCTATGGCCTCTGTACTTGCAGTTTCCTACCACCTCCACCCAAAGGTTTAAACTATGCAAACATTCTCCACCCCCCCCAAGAGTCCTAAAGCAACACTTGCTCATAGTTGAACTGTAACCCTTTTGTAGAAAGGCTGGGTGAGGCAAAGATGAAATTCACCTGCCATAACTTAAGGAAGATCTGGGGAGGGGTTAGCCCATGCCAACTCACTTTTCCTATGAAGGGACATGTTCTGACTTGTGCACAGAGGGGAAAAAAACCACGAATCTAAAAACTGCTCAGTGGCTTCGGGGGGTGAGAGGTCCCAACCACTGACAGAAGCTACTGTTTCTTGAAATGGCAAGAAGAAAAGAATTATTTTCAAAAATGAAAATAAAAATCAAGAAAAATCCAAGAGACATGTCTGGTAAAGACGCATCACTTACTCTCAGGGGGAACAAGCTCTGTGCTGGATGACAGTGGGCTCCTGGGTTTCACAAAAGAGATGAGCAGGCAAAAGCCAGACCTTGAAGTGGGAATAGCTTGCACCAGTGATGCACCTCGCTGAGCAGGAAATGCCTTTCCAAAGGGGAGACAGAGCTTATCTCTGGGGGAAGACACTCCACAGGGTCTTCCTGCCTTTGTGTCCACACTACTGTCTCGTGCACCGATGTGGCCGAGCCATGTGCTGGCCGGCCAGGACCTCTCCTCTGCTCCCCGAGAGCGACCAGGGACAGGCAGCCTGGCCCTTTAACACCGGCCGTAAACACCAGAATCACTTTCTTTAAGAGTAACTTCCTGTAAACTGAGAAGGGGGAAATACATGTGGCCTCATCAAAGCAGCTTGCTAGAGATTTTGCGGTGTGTTTGTTATGAGAAAATGGAAGGAAGACCGGCGAGTTCTGCTGCATCAAGAGGAGCCTTCGGGTTTCTCTGCTCGCCCCGCCGCACAAACTTCCAGGAACGCACGGCTCCGGTGCTTGACGCCTTGCCACCACTTCCCAAACCAGCCCTCCACCGCTCCCACATCAGGGCCACGGATCAGGCTTCCTGGTGAACGCACCCACCAGGCTCCCACCTATTCTGGGGAAGGCGAGAGCAGATGTGCTGAGTCACGGCGTGGTTCCCAGAAATGACGCGTGCCCCGGCGGCCTCGCTCCCCTCGAGCGGCCAAGGCTCGAGCAGCGTCCCCCGTGCGTGGAGCAGATGTTCCTGCTCCTGCCAGCAAGCCCAGGATGCCTCTAATAACATGTGGGAAGTTATCTCCCACAATTTCCTTTGCATATGCAAGCCTGTGTCAGACCCCTAGGAAGGAATTAATTTTCAGTGCAGCAGACTGTCTTGAACGAATCAAGAGATTATAACAGGGAATTTAATGATGCTTAGATGGCTCCTAGGATATTATTTCTGAGGATACCTCTGCATTAAGGCTTAAAATCATATCATGAGAATGATGTCATCCTTCTCACTGCAATATATGAACGAAGTCCTGCAAGATGGTTAGCAGCCCCTCTTCTCTGTGCCTGCTGTCTTATTAACTGGCAGGGCTCGGACCAGCATACCCTTCTCTTCCTATACTGGACACAAGCTCCCAAAAATTCAGCAAGAAGAAACATTTTGTGGCTTTATGAATGTGAAAACAGTTGCCTGCTTTGTAAAAACACTCATGCAATTAATTGCCTGTGCAATTCTGCATTGCATAGGACAAAGACGATCTGAGAAAACCAAAATGATTCAACTAGGTAGGAAGAAAGGGGTGTGGGGAACACTGGTGCTTGCCCTGGGTTTCACCTGGATATGAGGTTGGGATATTACTAAGGCAGGCAGGCAGGCACCTGAGCACAGAGGCTTGGATACAGTCCCAAATCCACGGATTTAGACACAACCTAAATGGCTAGAAGGCAGCCAAACAAATCCATGGAAGGAGATGGGGCTGAAGGAATGTTCTCTAACAACTAAAACGGGTCTGTAAAGGAAACGTAGGGTTATGTCAACTGATAAACTGGAAGCATATTCCCCAGTACAGACTGCCCAAGCCAAAACAAATTGGCTGATGCTCCCTTCCAGCTTATACTATGGAGTACAAATTAGGGACCACTTCTGGTGTTTGTCACTTTTCCCTGCACAAAGCTCCATGGGCTGGCTCTTGTAACAATTCTGAGATGGACTAGACAAGTTTATGACTTGAATGACACACACTGAAGACCACCACCACCACCGGTTCTATTCAAAACCCAGGAAAAAATGCCACAAAATGTATCATAATTCCAGAGATTATGGAAAAGATGATGCAGTAATTTCACAGCTTCATAGTGGGAAAAGTCAAGGACATGATACTTGCATAAACTAGAATGACTTTCTGCTGTAAAGAAATGCAAGGTAACCTGCCCTTACAGCAGGCAGCAGAACTATTTCTTTGTAGAATCAAGCACCATTTTGGAGGACTGAGCCAGGAAGGGCTGTGCATCTCCCCTGCTCTCTCCACCCACCCAGTGCCCACATCCGAGACAGCCAGGCTTTTCCTTGGCTTAATTCACCCACTGGCTCTGCTCACGCCTGGCAGCATACAGAGGTTGTTCCCTGCATCACACAGGTCTGCAGCAGGAAGTGACCCAGCTTCTCAGCCGTACTCATTTAGTGATCTGCTTACTGCAACAACATGGTGCTGTTTTTTCCTGCTTACCCGCCAAAAGTATTTTCTGTTCGCATTCTTGGGAACTGTATCGCTGGTATAGATCTCTCCCACCAGGGGTCCGAAGCGTGTTCCTTTTGGGATGTACTCTTTGCTTATAACTCCAATGACCTACAAGAAAAGCAGCACAGGATCAGTCCATTGCAGCAGAAATCGAGAAGTCTTCCTCTTCTCCCCTGCCCCTCAAACTTAACAAGGTAAAACAAACAGTGCCAGAAATTTTTAGTGACAGGACAGCAAAACAGAAATAAATTAACAATCTTGTTGGATACCATACAACCAGCTTTGTTACATATTAGCATTTTACCGAGGCAATGATGAATACCACCTTAAAATTCTGTTTTGTGGAAATACATTTACAAGAAAAAAAAACAGTAAGTGAAAGGTACAAACTGTCACATATCTTCAGAAGGTATTTCTCCTATCAAAGGCAACCCCCAAAAGTCTAGTTGGGCAAACAGAAATATTCAGTATCTATCAATCACTTCAGTGCTACAGAGCTTGCTTTTCTAATAAGTTAGGAACTGGAATGACTGCTCCTCCAGATCAAAATGAAACCACCCTCCACCCCCCTCCATTCTTCGCTCTACACCCGCCCTGATAGCTAAAAGGAGAACAACAAAAAAAGACAACCTACAGTTCTCTCACCAGCATACAGTGGTATACAAAACAGAATAGGAAATGACTTTGGGACAAGTACTCACAGGTCATCTTCTTTTATAAAAAGGAATCAGCAGTTCCGGTAACATATATCAAGTGGGTTTGGTCAAAAAGGCGTAAGGGTTTTGATGAAAATGCTCCACTATGCTAGGTCTAAGAAATGTACTCTCGTTGTTCAGCTTCCTTCTTGACAGTAATTATACCAAAAAAAGTCACTGACCACAAATCAGGAAGCAATTCATCATTATTCAGAAGAACATGCCTTGGAGTAACCCTTTGCAAAACACTGCTGAGTTATTGGTTTTGTCTCTTTCTCAGCAATCTTCTTAAATTTAAAGTATCCAAACAATGTTAAAAAACCAATAATTTTGTAAACCAAAAACCCCAAGCCTTTGCAGGACTGATCCTGCTGCTCAGATAGTGGAAAAAAATGCAAGGTAAAAAGCCCATTAATTTGGTATTATAACCAAACTTTCATGGCAAAAATGTATTAAATATATACCCTTCACATGTCTTGACACTTGCCTTTTGCTCACTAGGATTTCAGAACAAGACAGGAGCACCAGAAGTGGTTGACAAAGACCGAGAGTTGGGATTACTGCTATCTGTACCCCTCAAGGAATCAACGTCCTTACCAAAGCAGATTAGCACTGAGCAGTGCTTCAGTGAGTTTTTCTTTTTACAGTCCTCAGCAAAGATTGGTAAAAACCCTGGACTGTATGTAGACAGCACTTCACAAATTAGCTAAGCTTTGTGATTTTTCTCATGCTATGTTTTCTTCTGTTGTATGATCCATAGTGTGTGAGAGAGACAGACAGAGAAATACTTGCCTGTTTACTGGTCAAGATTAAAAGTCCCAACGAACAACTAACACCTAGCATATTTTCATGTTAAATGTCAAAATTAAGGGGACAAAACCCAACCAAAGGAATCACCTGGATACACATTGCTGGGTGTACATGGTGGGTGTCTGCACCCGTTTGCATTTCAACATGTGTTTCAGAACACTACAAAAAAAAATTAAACATCAATAGCAGAGGTAGTTAAATGCTCCATTGATCTGTGCATCTGGACTGAAGAGAGAAGAGGGACTTCCAGAAATTTTCCTGCACCTACCATATGCTGAAAGAAGCTCGGTGGCTCAGTTTTATTTTTGTCTTGCTTGTACATGTCTCATAGAGAGCCGAAAAAGGCAGATGTTCTTCTCATTTTCCCTATATATCTTCATTTACATCCATCTGCCCTCTCAAGAAAAGTTCACAACCAAGCTACAGCAGATCCTACCAGTTTTACTGCACGGTAGTGTGAGTTTTTTCACAGTTTTAAAATATCGTGGCCTTAATTAAAACGACTTTAATGAAATTCTCAGAATCTCTAGAAATCACTCCTTGAACTACTCAACTTGAAACAGTTTCTGACACAGCAGATACTTTTTGATATCCACCTTACAGGCAGCATTTGCTTCTCCTCTGGCACAGCTGAACACGAAGATGATTTCTCATCCTGTACCCATCAAAAAGCAGAGGATGTTCTGCACATCTGTGTGTGCCAACACTGAGGTTTCACTAAACCAGACTAAAGACGTCCTGATAACTTTAAACTGAGCGTGGCTTTTTGGCCAGCAATTCCTGCCCTCCACTGTGCCCCCACAAG
>NW_008665366.1:14039-16158 GCF_000695815.1 Acanthisitta chloris | reverse complement strand
GAAGAACCAGTAGTGGATAGTAATCAGACAGCCTTATGAGACTGGGGAGTTTTCTAGTGACACCCCTTATCCGAGCTCCTGGGAGGAAGCAGGCATCCCTGTTGGCAGGGTCTGGTGCGCATACTGGGCCCTCCACTCCCTTTAGAAGGAAGTCACCTATGACAACTACTCTTCTTTTACTCTTGGAAGAAGACATCTTGATGCAGTGGAGAGCTTCAGTTGCCCTAGGTGGCCCCTCTGTCTCAGAAGGAACTTCATTCTCCTCATCTGTTGACTATTCTCCTGGTTGTAGAACTGCAAAAATATTTTAAGTAGTGTCAGTTCTATATGCCATCTTCAAGACATTGGGAGGAAGAGCCTTCTGCCTGGAATGGCCCTTGACCAGCTTCCAGCCATCTTGTTTAACTGACTCCTGTTTAGCTACCTGATGGGGTCCTGGGTCTGCCTGGCTCTCTGCTATGCAAGTTTGAGACTCTGATGACTGTAGTGTCTCCAAGAATAATCTATCTCTTCCTCATTTTCCTGAATACTATATGGCCTATTGGCTTCCTCCTGTAGTTCCCTCACCTGATGATAGAGCCTCTCAACAACAGCACACCTGTTACAGGAGGAATGACTCATATAGTGGTTTCAGACCTGGGTAGCTACACCTTCCACCAAACTGCCTGTCTGGCTTGAGGCATCTGATGTGTCTGCTGTGCTGCCTCCAGCAAGTAGAAGGGAGTGAGCTCTGTGTCATATCAGAACCGTACCTGGAAGGCAGGGCACTACTAAGACTGGGGCTATGTCCTACCTCACCTGCTACTGAGTCTAGTCTAGTGCTTCTATTAGTTGCTCTTGGACGGTCAGGGAAGAGCCCTTCCTGTTTGTCCTGTCATGCAAACTGCTGTGCCATGTCACTCTGACATGCCACATCCTGTTTGCCCACTCTGGCCACTGCACTTTGGTCACTCAGGTTCCCAGGAGCTGGTAAATCTCAGGTGCTGCTCTCAGTACTGCCCCCTTTGCACCTGGTTGGCTGCCAAGGGCTTCTGGGTTTGGACAGGACTCAGAACTGCTACTCAGGAGTCACAGAGATCAGAAACACCCCTTAATCATCTTTGTTTTGTCCCTTTATCATCTTTTTTGTTCTCCAGTGGACCCACTCCAGGAACTCCATGTTCTCAATACATTGAGGAGCCCAGAACCGGGCACAGCAGTCCAGGTGAGGCCTCACCAGGTCTGAGTATGGGGCAGGGTCATGTCCCTCAACCTGCTGACAATACTCTTCTTAATGAATTCCAGGATTCCATCGGCCTCCTTGGCCACAAGGGCACACCTCTGGCCCAAGGACAGCTTGTTGTCCACCAGGACCCTCAGGTCCTTTTTCATGGAGCTACTTTCCAGCAAGTCAGCCCCCAACCTGTACCAGTGCTCTGAACTATTTCTGCAAAGGTGCAGGACTCTGCATTTGCCTTTGCTGAATTTCAGATTGTTCTTCTATGCCCATCTCTCCAATGGGCAGAGAAGAAAATCACAGAGTTTAGAAATTTTTCAAAGTTTAGTTTAGTTAATCTGCAGGATTTCTAAAACTTAGGGGTTTTTAGTTCTACAATTTAGAAATGCTGTAGATATTTACGGACAAAAATCTTTGTTGAAATTACTTCGACCAAAGATTATGAAACAGAGCTATTGGTTCTGTGTGTGTGTAACACAGACCCTCATCATTTTTTATGCCATGTTCCACTGGCTATTCAGAACACTTTTTCCACCAATAGAACTTAAATTTTGATGCAATTATGTACATGTCTTTCTCAATTTTCTAATAAAATAAATGGTTCATATTGCTTAAACACATCTCTGGCTGAACTTCTAATTAAATATTTAAATTATTTAAAATTGGCATTTCAAGGCCTTTCAGGAAGTTGAGCAGATGAAAAGGCTCCTCTTTTTGATCTTGATATTATGGTGATGGCTGCAGTCTAAAGGTCCATGTGCCATTGTCCTGTAGTGATAGAAAAATTAAAATAGCACAACACTACTTAATTTAAAATAAAGTTTTTTAAAACACTTGGGGCCACGCAATATTTGACCACAACATGTTCGTCACTGTTTATAGAAAAAATGTCTTTGAGAGCTG
>NW_008665366.1:11408-13998 GCF_000695815.1 Acanthisitta chloris | reverse complement strand
GTGGCAATAGTGGAATGTGACGTGCCTATGGCACCACTGATTCACAGCTAGGGCAGAGCTGAACCCTGCTCAGTGTTAACTCCAAGAGGAATGAAACAGCTTAGACTTTCAGTGGATATCAGTCCTGGCAGCCTTACTTTCTTGCCTTAAATGAATGGAGTGGAATTAACGGTGCACTAAGCAAGGTGCATTTAGCTGCAGGTCCAGCTACATTTCCAAGCAAAGGAGTGTCGATATCAAACAAACTGCTGATAACCATCACAAAAAGGGGAAAATCTGTCCATGGACAACCAACTTACTCTACATTAATTCCAAGTCTTTTCCCTGACCTCTACACATTTGAGCTAGTGTCAACAGAGGACTGAGCAAGGAATCAAGTGTGCTGGCTGCTGAGTCTTGATTCTACATTAGAAGAGGCAAAAGGAAGGACCACCAAACTCCAGCTGTAATAGATACAGTCTCTTCAGAGCATCTTACAAGGGAGCTCATTTAACCCTACTTCCTCAAGAATAATTACTGGGATAAGTGAATCTGGCTCCACGTTTGTAATGAATATTGTGCAACAGAAAGCAAAGAGGCAAAAAGCACAAAATTTTAACCTTAAGTGTATGCATACCGTATTTGAGGGCAAAATTAGTCCTGCTTTACCTAACAGAAAGCCAGAAGAGAAATGTGCATGGACCGACAACAACAACCATCATCCTAGGAGGGTGAAGGCAATGCCATCAATATCAAGCAGTGTACAATCATTTAGCCAAAGAACTTCCTTTTCATGCCACTCCCCTATATGAGTCGGCCCAAACACATGCATTTTAACATTTCTCTTTTCACTGTTGTTTTCATCTCCGTGCCGTTGGGTTGAAGAGTTAATAAAATTACACTGCTACAAGAAGTCATTTCACAACTAAATGCAGCAGTTTGAAGCAGGAAATGGAATAAGCATGAAGGAGATGTTTAATGAGGTGGCATTCTGGATGTACTCTTTGAAGAGCATTTGCAGATTTGTTTGATTGCTTAGAGCACGCACAGGAAGCTATTAATCCAACACAGTTTTAGCATTGATTCTCACAGTTGCATTCAGCTTGAACATCATCATTCCAATTGGAATTACAAATAAATCTGGTACTGAATTACGTAATATCATGGAAATGTTCCTGTGTAACTTGCATAGTAAAATGCTCAGAAAAAAATGGCACTTCTTCAGCCTAAAATTTAAGAAGGTAAGACTTGAATCTGCTTATTCATATTAAAACAATTCCAGCCAATCTTAAGATGGATAAAAAAGTTGTGTTTAAACAGCACAGAGCTGCAATTTAACCACATCTCACACCAGAAGGATCTTTACATTTTTGCCTTCTGACAGCAATTGTAGAAGGCTTTACTTGCAAACTGCCAATATGTCAATATTCCAGCTGTCAGTGTTGATTTTATTTAAAAGAAACAAGCTGGTGTAAGTGGCTTTGCATGTCAATGTGTGGACTCCAGTGCCTACCACTTAAGGACAATGCTCATCTTAGCTTCTAAATCTCAGCACACAACGTATGTAATTCAGCCTTTGACCTGATTATTCTCATTAGGGCAAGAAATCATAGATATCAAAGTGCATTGGAATTGACTGTGCTGCTGGAAGGAGTGTGGTTTTGTGACAGTCTTGTTGCCATCAATGGGCACAATCAGATACTCTAATAAAAAGCAGATGCTGGTTCATTTATTATTATTATATAGCTCAACTTCACGCAATTCTTTAATTGTTTCTTGGCATTCTATATTTGCCATCATGCAAATAAAAAAATACAAACTCTGTTTTTCCTACACCTCTCATGGTTCTCTATGGATTGTATACTTTGAACTCAACACAGAAATTCAGCAGAATGAGTAATGGAGGGAGGAAAATTCATTAGAGCGAAGAAAGCAGAAACATGAACACAATACAGACAAACCCTGGAAAAGAACTACTCACAGACCTATATCTCTGAGTAGCAGGTATTTGTTTATTCAGCAATGGGCACAAGGGGGATTGCTCCACCAAACTCTTGCGACCAGGAGTAAAAACTTCACAGTTTGTATACACTAGATGCTTATACATATTCATTATTTCCAGGAATGGATATATGTTATTATAATTATCTCCTGGCAATCATTATCATATTTTGCTCCTTCGTCTCCTCCCACTTGGCGCTGGTCCATCAGATTCTGGTTTCCATATCCATATTCAGGCAAAATCTGATTTCCATATCCATATTCAGGCAAGACAGCAAAAAGGTTTGCAAGTAAAAATATCAGTTTTGGTTTTAATGGGCATCAACACCACAACACTAACCAGCACAAATGGTTGGAGGTGTTAAAATGTACCCACACGTTTAGTGTTTATGAAGGAAATAGGAAGAGTGTGGAGCTGTTTAAATATTATAGAATATTTTCCTTCACCACCTACTTTGTTAACAAAATTTTTGAATATTTTTATTTTTTAAAAATGTTAGTGCTAAAACTCTTACATGTATTTAAAAACATGTTAGGTGGATAAACAAATAAAACATGCAACTCAATGAAACAAAAACCCCTCTCAATACTCATTCAGTTTTAATGATGC
>NW_008665366.1:796-11368 GCF_000695815.1 Acanthisitta chloris | reverse complement strand
AGATGATTGAATCAAGAGAACATCCAAGTCTTCCTTTCCAAATGGTAGGAAAGCAAATGTTAACCTTCTGTGAAGAAAAACTAGTCCTGCAAATCAACAATATGACCCTTTGTTATATTTATCCAGAAAGCTTCAATTTCAAAGCTGTTGATACAGCTCTTTCAATAAATATTCCACATACAACACAAAAACAATTAGGCCATTACCTCAATCAACAATGATCTTTTATGAGACACATAATGTAACATAGCTCACCTATGGAAGAGAATTTCGTGTTTACAATCATTTATATTGCTACATAGAAATTAACAAAATATTTCTTCTTTAGGTATTTAGACTGTGCTCTGCAGTGTGGGATTACCCTTAATGAGTTCCCTTCCTTAGAGAATGGACTTTTGTCTAGTTTGATCACAAGTCATTTCTGAAAGTTAAGGAGTGAAACAATGTGCCAACCTAATTTGTGCAAAGAACAGAATTTTGGTTTTGCTTATCTTTGGAAATTATTGCCTGAGTAATGCGGCACATGTTCATATTACTGAAGTCATGTTCTGTGAATTTTGCAAAAATATAACATAAAAGATGGTAGGAGATGAAAACACTCACTTCACATGGAACTGTGTATATAGCTATCTTCAATATTTATCAGAGTATTCATTGTTATTTGTAGGGTTTATCTTGAAAAGTAGCATTTGAGGGTTTTTTCCTTCTTATTAATTAATTAATTAATTAATTAGCTAACTAACTAACTAACTAATTAGTCTGTGTGTTTGCTTGCTTGCTACTTTATTGCTGGCTACAAACAAGTGGGAAAATTTTAGCTGTACATGCTGTATCTCCCACTCCTTCGTGGACAGTGACCAAAGGAATTGTGAACATGAAAAACAGCTGTGCCCTGTTAGCAAACTGCCAGATGGATGCCAGCTTTATATTACCAGTCACTTTAAACGAATGTCCACACCCTTGATTCTTCACAGCAGAGTCTTGCATGTCCATTTTATGAGCAGATGTGTTATTGTAATCACACATAATGCAGCCATCTGAGGAGAAAGAAAAAAAACCCAAAACAATCCCAGAGAGATTATTTTTAGTTGGAGTGGACTAACAAAATCCACTTCCATAATGTTTATGTGGCTCCAAGGAAGGATTTGAGAAGGGGTGTCTTTCCAGCATGTTTTGCCCAGTCACAGTGACAGAAGAGACAATTTTGGAGATGGTAAATCGCAGTCCGGAAAGCCTTGTTTTCTCCTGCTGATTATGATGGTCTCCCTTCTGGACTTAAGCTGCAGCTCAGGAAGATGAATCCTGCTTTGGAACTCTTTGTAGTCATGTTATTGTGTCAGGTACAGCCAGTCACCCCAGAGAGACTTCTCAGCAGCACCAGATGTGCAGGGAGGGAGGAGACAGTCAACCCAAGCTGCCCTTGTCATTAACAGGCACTTTCAGAGTGTGATTCATATGGCCTCATGCCTTTGCATGAGAAGAATTATTGCCAAGAATTATGCCTATGTTTGGCAAAATGATCCACAACCCTGGTTTCCCACTGGTGACATTTGGTGGGTTGCAAATTTTAAAGCTATCTATGAAATTCTGTATTTTCCACTATGATCAAATATTTTATACTGTAAGGGTTGTTGGCTGCATGTCAGTTGTGGTTCAGGGTCTGATATCGGCAATTTAGTTGCAGTGTCCAGTGGAGCTCTTAAATCAAAAATTCTCCTCCCCTAAAGTAACTCAGTGCTTGAATGCCTTTAATCTGTCTAGAGACAGCAACTTCCACAAGAACATCAGTCATATGTTCTTATGGCATTTAATGATGGAAAATGGAATTATCTTTGTTACCAATGCACATTAAAGTTTATACATATACTTGTTACTATAAGTACATTATAGGTGTACAATTTCATGTATCTATTTTAGTGTTATGCTATCCTAGAATATGTCATCACAGGAGAGAAAAAGTGTGAGGATTAATTGTTAATTCTCAAGTACTCATACACTGCTCATCAGTGTTACAATGACCTTTAAACAGAGCCAAATATTCAAAACTGGGAAATCAGTTAATTATTTAACTGCTGACTTTGTTTTGTCGATGTTTGTAGACTTCTCGTTTGCTAGTAGGACTCCTTTCTCTGGTTCATTTATTTCACACAAGAAAATTATTTTCTCTTGGTCTCTGATAATACAGGAAATATATTTATATAAATGAAAAAAAGTGGTTCAATCAATTCAAACAAGGAAGCAGAGACTGTTTTGGAGCTCTACCTAAACACAATTTGAAGAGGTAACAGTGAACTAAACACATTTACACAAGCATTTGTAGTAACAGCTCACAAACTTCACAGAATATTTTATTCTGTTAGTTTGATTGCACAATTGGTTTATCACTTGGTGTCTTATCCAGCCTATAAATCTTCCTCCTACATAGTAAGTCTATTCCATTCTCCCATCATCCTTCACATTAACCACACATCTCCTGCCATCTCCTGCTGCTGAACTTGGGAAGTAAAATCTAAGGAGACCTGAAAACACTTCATTATTTTTGATTCTATACCACAGGTTGTTAAAATTAAAAGCCCTGCACCTTATATTACTTGATGAGCTTTACAGGAATTGTCATAATTGTGTGTGGGGTTTTTAATGACTGATTCTTGTAAAATACCTTTGATAGACCAAGATCTAAGCAAAGCAGACATGTCTGCTAGAAGATGATAATTCAGGTAAACACACTCGATAAAAATGCTAATGTTGAAATGTAATTGACTTTGCTTCTATTTAATGTTTATTCCCCTGCCAAAACAATACCAAGTTCAAACTAATTCCAGACCTGCTATAAAATAAATTAAAACTACTGTAACTCAAATAGTTTCCGTGTTTCTTTAATTTAACCTAGATCTCACATGGTAAAACACTACTCAAAGTTTCAGGTTGTCAGTTTTCTGTTGTGCTTCAAAAAAAAAAGAGAAAGAAATTAGCTATAAATATTTCCAAAATAATTAAAATTGTACAAGAACATAATATCCCCATTTCACAAACAGCAGCAGCTCTGACTTCTGTGTGTATTGCACATCACCTAATTGTGATTCATCCTCACAATTAAACCCTTTTAATAAGTAAAATCCCCTGTCTGTGAATTTGAAATTTGTGAAAAAATATTTCAGAATTTGACACAATCCAACAAACAGGAAGGCCTATCTGAATCATGCTTTCTGCTTGGGGGGTGTTGGAAGAAGGGGGAATCCTTGATGGCACATACACATATTGGGGAGGTTCCCTATCTTTCTGCAGACTTTACAGACTAATTTAAAGCAGAATGTGTCACAGGACATGATATGAACCAGAAAAGGGTAGAGAAGAAGCACAAGTAACACAGAATCCCGCAGCATCATTTGCAGTTTTCACACCATCCTCTTTTTTCTCTGCCACGCACATAGTGCTGTTGCAGTGCATCTCGCTTCAGGACAACCTGGGACTTACCTCAAAGTTCTTATTTAATTTCTGAAGAGAGATGGTGAAATTGTGTTTCCTGGATATATTTGCATTAGACCAAATGATGTAAATCCCAAGCAAGCTCAGTGCAGTCCACAAGTGCCTCGGATGGGTGCTACATCTTCATGTGGCATCTTCCACAGATCCTACAGAAACATAAAAAAACCCAATAACAATGCTACAAGTACTTACCATTAATCATGGTAACTTTTTTTATTCAGACATCATAGATGACTAGTGCCTTCACCAGACAAAATCTTTCCCTGCAGAAATCTTGCTGTTTACTGTATTTGCTTGTCACCCTTGTTCTGTTCTCCTGCTTCAAAGAGATATTAATATTTCCTCTAAAACAGTATTCTCACTGGATGAGAGTACATTAGCTCAAGGAAATGTCAAATAGCCTAATCAGTGGTTGTGATTGCCTGCTGCTGGAATTACCTTTCACCCAGTTACTGCTCAGTTCAGTTGACTTCACTTCGGGTGGCTCTCATCCAGACAGCTCATTCATCTTGGGATTGCCTCCTCTCTTCCTTAAAACAAAAGATTAGCCAAGTGTGCACCTCGCAATGCAATTGCTTAATAGTAACCATCCAGCTACAGCTACTGATGAACAACCAAAAAAAGATTGTAAACTTTGACTTGGATCTTAAGGGACTCAAATATTGAGGGGCTTGATATCATAGTGAAGAAATGCAGCAATTAAATTTAGAGTGGATAAGTAGATGAAGATGCTTTTGAGCTATAAATACTCTCCTTTCCTTCTGGTCCCATGGGAGGCTGGGAGAGGAGTGATTGAGCAAGGAGGAATAGCTTGGGGATACATAAATATCATTTGGGGACTATCTTTTCATTTTAGCAGATTTTGACTCAAAAATACACTTTAAAATACCTTTTAAAATAAAACATTTGTTTATTTGAATAATTTTACTGACCTGGTGCATAGTGCAGCCCTATGAACAGCTGTATCGGGGCATTGAAGAACATGGTGAGCTGCAAGATGAAACTTTGTGAGCTGTCTTGGTTGCCAGAGAGGAGATGATAGAGTAGATGGGAGGGCTCAGCTGGTGTCCAGGACTGTGAAACAGCAAACAGAGGGAAAAGATGCTGAGAGAAGACATTATATACGGACTTTTCTACTGAACTATCAAATGGCCTGCAAAAAGAGAGGCAGAATAATAGCCATCCGTTACAGACATTAAGCATGTTTTTTCAGTATAATTTCTTTTAGCTATAATCAAGTCCGGTTTGAACAAGCCATTTCCTTGCATAGTTGCTGAATTATGATCCTGGTGGAATGGAGTGTCTGTTGGTAAGCAAATCACATGCTTTTGAAAAAAGGTGATTACAATGTGCAGGATCTGTATAATCACACACTGGAAATTACAGATCGTTGAAGTACACAGGAGAGGTCCCAGCTGAGCGGAAGCTGGTTAATGTTGACCCAATCTTCAAGCAGGGCAAGAAGGATGACCCTGGACACTATAGGCCTGTTAGTGAATTTTACCCTTCAGTGACTGGTAGAATTACGTAGATTATTCTAGAATTTACTGAAAAACACCTGAAAGCCAATGTATGCACTGGTCACAGCCATCATGGGTTCACAAGGCAAAAGATCTGCCTGTTAAACTTAATTTCCTTTTGAGAGAAGGCTTCCCACCCAGCTGACCAAAGGAAGCCAGGAGATGACATCTTTTTGGATTGCAATAAAGCTTTTGATACTGTCTCTCATAGTAGACTTCTGGACAAAATATCCAGCACACAGCTGGATAAACACATCATGCACTGGGTGAGCAACTGTCTCACAGGTCAGGCACAAAGGCTTATGGTGAGTGGGGTTACATCAGGCTGGTGGCTAGTCAACGGTGAGGTTCTGCCTGGCTCCATCTTAGGGCCAGTGCTCTTCAATATCTTAATAAAAGGTGTGGATATGGGACTCAAATGTACACTAAATTTGCTGACAATGCTGAGAGGAGCCATTGACTCCATCAAAAGCAGAGAAGCCCTGCAGAGAGAGGGCCAAGTGGAAGAGCTGAATCCAAAAGTGTCATCAGTGTGCTTTGTGGGTACAGAGGTGTCAGGAGAGGCAGAGGCTGACAGACACCACCCTTTGTAGCTGTCCCAGTGGGAAGATGGCAGAGACTGAGAGCTGTCCCAATAAGAAGACAACAGCAGCAAAGAGCAGTCACAGGAGAACACTACCATCCGTATTACCTGTGTCATGTCTTTGTAACTGGAGCTCTTGCAGGAAAGTCATGCTTGTCCCCAGGAGGGCTCCGGCTGGCCCAGAAACATAGGCAGAGAGGTGGAAGGAAAGGCATACAGTGACCTGCAGAGCAGGTGCCCTGTCCAGCAGGTTCCACAGACTCTCGGAACACCAACAGCCTTCCCGCTTCAGAAGGGTGCACAGGGCTCTGTGCAAGACATTCTGGTGCCATGGCATCATGGGACAGCTCTAGCAGTAGCAGCCCACTGCCAGCACCTGGCATGTCCCCAGAGATGGCAGTTGGCCCTGAGCTTGTGCAGCATCCCAAGGACTGGCACAGGGTGGCATGTGAGGGACGGGTGCAAGGACAGTGCCCCAGGCATTCAGTTGCCCTGAGGGCACCATGCTGCTCAACCCCACTTGGGCACACTCCACTTTGGGGAAAATTACTGAACTTTGAAGTGGTCATTCTCTGAGTGGAAGGATGCCTTTCATTTCCCAGCTTGAGATAAAAGCATCTTTAGTTTAATGTATGCAATGTAACTCAGCAAGGCTGAAATATCACAGTGCTTTCTTGTGTCTTCAGTGTCTGTTGAGCTTAAACAGCAATTTCCCAAAATATTTCACGGTCTATATGAATACCTAAATGTTGAGTGACATGTAAAAAAAAAAAAAAAAAAGACAGAAAATTGTGTTTCCTCACAAAAGACAAACATTTCTCCAACAGAGAAAAGAGTATGAAGTTCACTCTCACCTCAGACAATTCTGCTTTTGCATTAAACTCTGCAAATGTTATTTTGCACTCAACCCCAATATATATATAGGCTCTTTTTTACAATTATTCGCACCCACGCAATTTTGTGATTCTGGCATTTTTTAATTTATGCTTCATGAAAGGCTCTGAACTGAAATTTTCTTTAGGGTGTGTTCTGATGGCTTTGGAAAGCCATACAGAGTTGCAAGTTGCCAAAGCCCATGTCCTTCAGGCTGGCGCTCAGCCTTCAACCATCACTGCTCTGAAGGGGGAGGAAAAGACTTAAAAGAAACTTGGTGCGAAAAGGCAAACAGATCTGAAAGGACAAGCTGAGAGGAACTCACAAGAGGCAAAGTGAAACCTGGCTGAAGAAAGCCAGAGGACAGGAAGGAATATCTACTCTTTAATATCCACTAGTAGAATATGCTGGATAAAAGTATGTGAGAGATAGACCTTAGATATTTTCTGAAATACACAGGATATATGAGGCAGCCTCAAATACTGATTTTATCCATGTAAAACTGGCTGGTCATGTTACACACAATTGACTCCTCTGTGACAAGGCAGTTCCCTGCAGATGAGCATCTATAAAATGTTTATAGCATACCTCTGCATCTTGTATTCTGGATAAGCAATATACAAAAATTAAAAACCAAAACAAAAAACCCCAACAAAACAAAAGAATACAAAACAAACAAAAAACCCTCAAAATTCAAAACAAACAAACAAACAGAACTACTTCAGAGGAGTTTAAGACAGAGTTAAAATATTTCATAGAAACTACTAGTTGTTTGCCTCTGCCTGTAGAGCCAAGTTCCCTAAATAATTATCAGTCAAAATACAGCAGGCTTAGAAAGACAGAAATACCAAGAATAACATTTCTGTCTACAACTACATGCTGCCTGGAGAGTCTTACCATGGGCTTTTTAGTGGCTAGAAGTTCATGACAAATCCCTTTAGGAAAATCCCTTTTACACAGACATAAAACTCCTGCTTTATTCACAGTTGAGGTAAAAATTGCTAAAATCATTGTATCATTGAATATATGGAAAACTTGCAAGCCACAGAAGAAATTTCTTGATCATGCACAGACATCACACACCTGTGGGCAAGGGGAAATTTTTCTCATTTTGAAGTGGTTGAGTTTTGAGGGGGTTTTTAACAAGTCCTGGAGGAGATGGATGTATAGTTATCAGAAAGGTTAGGTGATCAAAGGGACAGATGAACTTTTATCTTAAGGGTTTTTTTAAAATGTATTTTACCAATTTGTTTGCTAACTCTTGTATCTCAAATGAAACAGTGAAGGTTGCAAGAAAGTGATTTCCCCATCAATGAGGACTATTTTTAACTGATAGATAAACACATATCCCAGATATATGCTAGCTGAAACGCCCCATACTGCAAAAATCAGGGCAGTATGGCTAACAATTTGGGTCAGTAACAGCAAATCTCATCATGGTGATGGCCAAGATATGCAGAGCCAGGACAAAAAATGTCATACCCACAGACTATGTCTGAGGCATCTGCTTAGCCCCACTGACTCTCCAGGTGCTTGAACACTTTTCTAAAAGTTAAACAAGTCCTGAAATACCTTTTATGAAACAGGGATGCTTTCCTGAGTTGAAGTATTCACCTATTTAAAGCAAATCTTGATGCATTGCAAAAATATGTGAATGGGAAGCTGTGCATCATGTATTCTAGCTTCTGTCTCCTCAGGCTTAACATAATGCATTGGTCATTCTTTTTCTCAGCCTATGTGAAGAAGGAAGACTAAACTGCAGCCTAATGAATTAATAGTTCAAAAATTTGAATTTTGATTATTTTTATTGAAGAAAACAAACAAACAGTTCTGAGGTTCCATACATTCCTTGTTCTTCAGGGTAGAGAAAATAAAAAGAGAGGGCATAGTTATAGTTCCTTAAAGAAAAAAAAATTTTAAAAGCTTCCTGTCATAAGGACTGAAAGAAGTTTTACCTGAAGATACCAATCAAGGCACCTGCAAGAAGTGAATTCATCTCAGCTCCCCTCCACCCATGTTCCTCCTTTGGAGTCCTACGCAGACTCCCTTGGACACTGTCATATGCAGAAAAATCCTAAATAAAGTGTTCATCTCTCTGCCAATTCAATTATTATCTACTTTCTGATAGTCTGGGTTTTTTCCTCCTTCTGGTTAGCTGCCCTTTGTAAAAGGGCTAAAGAAATTGGACTTTTCTAACCTCTTTCTAAAGTGGATTAAATTCAACAGAGCAGAATGCATAACTGAGAAAATAACATTTTTTAAAAAATGGTTTCCAAGATAACTGCAACACAACAGTCATAAAAAAAACCCCAACACAACAACAAAATAATCAAAAAAGTGCTAAACCACATTTTTTTAATTCTCTTGGCTTTAAAATGTATCTTCGGATTCTACAAACTTAGAATGGTACTATCATTCACATCCATCATAACTAGGAAACTCAAAATTTAAATTATTTGTGACAAATTCATTGTGATTCAATTTTCTTTGCTATTTTAGATGTATGCATATTCAAATATCCATTGCATATTCAAATACCCACTACTAGTCTTATTAATTTTATATACTAAATTAACCAGAATTAAACACAATCTCAGGTACAAAGGGGAAATATCTCTTTGCACAGCTGAAAGTGTACAAGCAGGTGATGCACTGCTGGTGCAGTGGTCAATGTTTTTGTAAACAAGAATAGCCTAGGGCAATTTTTGTTGTCTACCTAAACCACAATGTTCCTCAGTTACTAGGCTAGAGAAGTTTCCATTATACATATATTAAAAATTTTTCAGATCAAGTATAAACCAGTCAAACTAAGAAAACATTTATTTTGTTTCTTCTGGAAAAAGACTGGCAAAAATAATTACCTTCAACTCATTTTTAACTCGTGTCAAATGACATGATATTTATTCATAGTCTTTCATTATATTGCTATCCCAACAATTCACATAAAAGAAACAACTTGAGTTCAACTCAGTATAGCAAATAAACATGATGGACCAATTTCATATCAGACTTACCAAGCATGGTTGTTTTGGATTTCACTCTGCTGTAAATGCCCATGCCTTATTTTAGTGTACTCACACCACCTTTATCATTATGCATCTCTACCAGTTGTAATAGAAACAAGTCAACTTTATGTCAGTGTGATGGGGATCCAACTCAGGACCAAATAATCAGAGTTTGATATAGGACTTATAGATAAAAATCTGAATTTCTTTCACCACAGAATTATAAAATAGTATTTTGCCATATGGTCTCCAACACAAATTAAATTCAATTAGCTGTACTGATGTGAAAGGATTGTTTCAGGAATGAGAAAAAGGAAAAGAGGAAGAAAGGAGAGGCAACTGCTGCCAGATGATGGCAAAGAGGATGGAAGTGTATCACGCCTACTCTCATAGCCTCAGCCTTGTCACATTAAAGCACTGCCATATGGACAGGATCACATTATATACACTCCTCAGCACAGATTAATGCTTGGGAAGGCTTCTGAGCTTTTTACTGAAACAATGTTTGCTAGTGTAGGTTTTTTGGGCAATTTGTATTAATCTCATTGCTATGATATCTGAGTTCTTCAAGTCTGTGTTATAGTTTCTTAATTACAGTCACAGTTGGACACTGGATTGTATGGTGAGGAGTAGAGCCTCAAAGCCATGATTCTTGCAGCAAGTGTGCTAGGATGCATGGGGCAGCAAGCCACCAGGTTAGAGAACAAGCCTTTTATTTTCTTCTATTTTTTAAAAAATTGGATGGTTGGATGGATGGATTGACATTAAGGCAGCAGGTTTGCCAAGTCAACTGCAGCCTTTTCACCCTGGGAGCTATTCTGAATTCAGATGGATGTGGCCTCACACAGTCTGATCCACCCGGACCACACTGAAAGCAGGGCTGGACTATGTGGCCTCCAGAGATCACAGAATCATCGAATCATAGAATTTTAGGGGTTTGAATAGACCTTAGAGATCATCTAGTCCCAACCTACTCTGCCATGGGCAGGGGCATCTCCCCACCAGAGAGGTTGCTCAAGGCCTCATCCAACCTGTCTTTGAACACTGCCAGGGTTGGGGCAGCCACAGCCTCCCTGGGCAACCTGTGCCAGTGTCTCACCGCCCT
>NW_008665366.1:0-274 GCF_000695815.1 Acanthisitta chloris | reverse complement strand
AGGTGTGCCTGGGATTGCCATGGCCCAGATGTAGGACTTTGCACTTCATTTTGTTGAACTTCATGAGGTTTGCATTGGCCCACCTCTCAAACCTGTCAAGGTCCCTCTGAATGGCATCCCTTCCCTCCAGCATGTTGACTGTCCCACACAGTTTGGTGTCATCAGCAAACTTGCTAAGGGTGCACTCAATCCCACTGTACATGTTGCCAACAAACATGTTGAATAGTATCGGCTCCAGCACCAATCGCTGAGGGACACCACTTGTCACTGGCCT
>NW_008665365.1:12033-16787 GCF_000695815.1 Acanthisitta chloris | reverse complement strand
GGAGGGAGGGAGGGAGGAAGGAAGATGCTCTATCTGCAGCTGGGATGGAAGGAAGGAAGGGAAGAAGGAAAGAAGGAAGGAGCTCTGCCTGCTGCTGGGATGGAGGGAAAGAAGGAATGTGCTTTATCTGCTGCTGGGGTGGAAGGAAGGAAGGAGCTCTGCCTGCTGCTGGAAAGGAAAGAAGGAAAGGCAGATGCTCTGCCTGCTGCTAGGAAGGAAGGAAAGAAAGAAGGAAGGAAGGAGCTCTGCCTGCTGCTGGGATGGAGGGAAAGAAGGAATATGCTTTGCCTGCTGCTGGGATGAAAGGAAAGAAGGAAGGAATGAAGGAAGATGCTTTGCTTGCTACTGGGATGGATGGAGGGAAGGAAGATGCTCTTCCTGCTGCTGGAAAGGAAAGAAGGAAAGACAGATGCTCTGCCTGCTGCTGGGAAGGAAGGAAAGGAAGATGCTCTGCCTGTTACTGGGAAGGAAGAAAGGAGTCCCCACAGCTGCCCCACATGGGGCAGGTGCTGCTGTCCCCAGGCAGCTCCTGGCCCCAGTGTATCCCTGCCATGGACCCAGTGTGTGAGCCAT
Organism: Acanthisitta chloris; assembly: GCF_000695815.1. Taxonomy (NCBI): domain Eukaryota; kingdom Metazoa; phylum Chordata; class Aves; order Passeriformes; family Acanthisittidae; genus Acanthisitta; species Acanthisitta chloris. The sequence continues at coordinate 16,214 of NW_008665365.1, read as the reverse complement.
GGAGCTCTCGCATAGGGGAAAGCTGTGGAGGTGGAAGGGACTCAGGTTGTTCCCAGCATCAGCCTCAGAGCAGCCTGAAAGCTGGGATGGACCTTAGCAAAAAGGGGAATCAACTTTACACAGTTTTTTGCAGGCTGGTATAAACCCTTCAGCAAAATCCAGGGGATGGGAGGGAGTAGGGACTCCATCAGCCTCCTCCTCCCTGGCTGGGATGGGAAGTTGCAGGATGTTTGCTGTGGCAGAAGAGCTGAGGTTTCGGGTGCCCTGTGGTGATTGGTCACAGTTGGACTTGATGGTCTTGGAGGTCTTTTCCAACCTAAATGATTCTGGGATTCTGTGAAAGCCCAGCAGCTACTGCCTGTTTTTAATTCCTGTCCCTTTATCTCTTTCAGCCTTGCTTTCAGCTGCAGTTCGGCACCAGAGTTCCCAGAGCACATCACCACAGCAAGGGTAATGTCACTTTGCCTTTTCCCCCCTGGAATGCTGACCTGCCTCCGTGGTGTGGGAAGGGCAGCTGGTTTTCCTTTGGGAAGGAGGCTTCCCTTGATTATGTGGTTTTTTGCCCCATCCCTAGAAATGCCTAAGGTCAGGTTGGATGGGGCTTGGAGCAACCTAGGCTAGTGGAAAATGTCCCTGTGTATGGAACAGGATGATCTTTAAGGTCCCTTCCAACCCAAACCACCCTGGGATTCCATGATTCATTCCATGATGTGTGAGATTAGGCAGCTGCTGGCTGTGACCAGGAGGGGACACTGCAGGAGCACAGAATTCCTGCGTGGGGGAATGGCAGGATGTACTGTTCCCTCTCTTGGCAATATCTGTTTGCTGCAGTGAATCTTTCCTTGTTGTTTGCAGACTTGTTGCCAAAACATCTCTGTCTTCACCTCCATGGCCTGAAGTGAAACTTCCAGACCCAGTGGAAGAAGCCAAGTATCATGCAGGTAAAGGTCTCAAGTCTAGTCCTTCAGCATTGCCTCAATTGAACATAGACATCTTCAGTTGGAGCTAGTTTGTGTTCTTCACTTCTTTTGTCTCATTTCTCACATTCTTTAGTGTCACTGGACTTTGCTTCAGCTTATGGTTTGGGAGATTTGGGTACAATATGACTTCTTTTCAGTTTAGAACAGCTTGTTATGCTCCCAGAGGAATTTTATCTGATGTGATGTCTGGCATGAAACATGGCACAATAAATAAGAAAAGAATGAAGCATGAAACAAGCCTTTTGGACACAAAATCCAGTTATTTTTCATTGACTGGCTAAATCAAAGCCAGCAGGAGCAGTTGGATGGTGGGCACATGGAGAGCTGGTATATTTTGGTGCAGGAAACAGCACATCCAGCCAGCAGGAGCAGTTGGATTGTGGGCACAGGACAGACCTGCAGAGGTGAGACATAAGGCAGAGAGTGATGTAATGTTGGTGATTGTGTCCTGTCCCCACAGCTAGTCAAGGACTGAGTGAAGAGACAGGATGAGACAGCACAGCCTCAAGCTGTGCCAGGGTACATTTAGCTTGGACATCGGGAAGAATTTCTTCATGGAAAGGGTGGTCAGGCATTGGAAGGAGCTGTCCAGGGAGGTGATGGAGTCACCATCCCTGGAGTCATTCAACGACTGGATGTGACACTTAGTGCTCTAGTCTAGTTGATAAGGTGGAGATTGGTCAAAGGCTGGACTTGGAGGTCTTTTCCAACCTAGATGATCGCGGGATTCAGTGATGCTCACAAAAGGAGTATAGGGACTGGACAGGGTTGGCCTCCCCATCAGTGAGTGATGTTTCCAGAGCTGCTCATGTTAACCTTTGAGACACGTGTGAAAGACACCTGACTCATCTGGTTTCCTGGGAGAGACCTGGGAAGTGAAGGAGAGGAGCTCCTTTACAAGGAGAGAGTGAGAGAAGTGCTGAGTTAATCTTTTGGCAGATAGTCTCCATCACCTGGTTGAAGTGTGTTACTGTGAAGGATGTGCTTTGGAGAGAGCTTCCTGCTCCAGGTCTCCTCCCAGGCTGTTTTCGTCCTCCTTTTTATCTCCCCTGCACTCCTGGGATTGCTGAAGTGGCAGATGAGTGTCTCTCCCTGCATGTGGTTTGACTCAGTAGTGAACCATAAACTACTCAGCTTGGAGCCTTGTGAGGAGCAGTGTCCCATCCTGATGGATACTCCCATGGGATCCCTCCTGCTGGTGATGAGCTTTGCATTGCTATCTCCTGGCTGTGCTTATCCAAAGGGAACAGCAGTGATAGCATTTCAATTCTGCCTTTAATTTCCTGCTGGCTGTGGAAACAGCCATAGATATTTTAGGAAGGGTCTCTCCGCATGGTGCCGAGATCCAAGCCAGCAATCACTTGCTATTTCCTGGTACTGGAGGTTTTGGAAAAGTTATCAACAAGTCTTTATCCTGATGGGAGCTGCAGCAGCTACTGCCTTGCAAATAATTTGTGTCCGTACCTCTGCCTTAACAGTTTGTATCCTCTGGCTTGAAACTTTCCAAGTGTTCCTGTAAGGACTGGGTTTGGTTTGCCTGCCTGCTGGATTCCTAGCTGTCCCAAAGGGATGTTTTGTTTACATTCCAAGAAAAAAAAAAAAAGGTTCAGCCACTTCTTAGGACAATGAGGAAAATCTGTTTTCCTGAGCAGCTCAGGAGGATGGGAAGCTGCTGTTTGGCAGTGAGATGGTGTCATTGGGCAGAACCTTTTGATGTTCTCAGAAAGACTGGGTTTGGATTCACTGCCCAGGGTGCTGATCACAGAGAATGGTCCCTGGGATCTGTCCTGCTCCTGGCACCACTCTGTGTGCACCTGGGAAAAGATTTTTATGGAAAAGAGCAAGGGACAGGTCTCTGCAGCAGGTACACGTTTTCAGGCCAGGTTCTGTTTTCCTTTTGGAGCCCTTTTTCCTGGTGCTTTGCCAAGCTCTTCCTGATGCTCCTGCATGCCTTAGGCACTCTTCAGAGTCTTGGGCTGTCTGCATATGACTTGGAGATGGAGAGAATTTGGAGGAAATCCTCCAAATGCAAGATGCATGGACAAGAACTGGAGCATTTTATATCTGGATACAGTGTGTTTTGGGATGCCTGAGGAATAGGCTGAGAGTCAGCAGTGTAGAGCAGCTACACAGTGTATGTACTAGTTGTTTACTTCCATGTGGGTTTGCCAGCACCTGAGATACAAATAGTGCATTCATTTTAAGAACGGGAAGGTCACAGGTCTAGGAAACAACATTGCTGTTGATCCTTCCTTAAAGATTCCCAGGACAGAAGAGTTCTGAGGGGAGAGCACTGAGCTGAGATAGTTTTACCAGCTCTCCCCACCTCTCTGTGTGTCCTGTCCTGATCCTCCTTGCTGTTTGCCAGCAGAAGTGGTGCAGAAGGTGAATGGGATGATTGCTGCTGGGCAGTACGGTCGGCTCTTCGCTGTCGTCCACTTTGCCAGCAAGCAGTGGAAAATCACCAGTGAAGACTTGATCATGATGGACAACGTGCTGGAAGCTGAATGTGGAGACCGAATCCGGATGGAAAAGGTGATGCCAAGCAGGGTACAGGGCCAGAGTAGATTCCGCGTGAACATTCCATGAGGCAAAACCCATCGCCAGTTTTAAAACCATGTCCCAAAGTGCCCCGTGGGTATCTCCCACCCTTATTCCAGCTCTTTGCTTTGTCCTAATTCCTTAGTTTTGTTCCAGTTTCAGTTAGTGATAATATTATTGTGATCTGTTCAAGGGGTTGGAGTGAGTCATGCCAGATTCTGTGAGGAGACAGATTTTTGTTGTCCTAACTTCATCCAAAAACAGAAAATGACAGTTGTTTCCAGAGACAGCAGTGAAAGCCTCTGTTTGCCTTGAACCTCCAAAACCACAAATCACAGAATCATTTATGTTGGAAAACACTGTTAAGATCATCGATTCCAACCGTTAAATCCTTGCAGGGCTCCCAGAGGGACTGTCACTGCCTAGGGCTCTGCAGGTTCCTTCTGGGCTGGGTGGAGGCAGAGGGATGGAGCATGAAGGGGAGAATTGCCAAGATGTAAATCATATCTTTATCCTCGGCCTTGGATAACCAGCAGGAACTTGTAGAGGCTTATTAATCCAAATCTGAAAGGAGTGGGATTCTGTTGGCTTCATCCTCATGTTGGTTGTTAGAGCCAAGCAAGTAATTAAGGAGAGCTGGGAAGCTTTTGTGCTCATCTG
>NW_008665365.1:4872-12008 GCF_000695815.1 Acanthisitta chloris | reverse complement strand
TGTCCTCAGCTGTGTCCCACATCCCTGTGTACAACAGAGAGGAGGGATTTGTGTGGTGTAGCCATCTTGGAATGCAAAGGTCTGGATGGGAGTGAAGGTGAAAACTTGCCTAAGCACCAGAACCCTTTGGGGATTTTTCTGCAACATCTGTCTAAAACAAAAGTCAGAACTTCTCATGACCATTTCTTTGTGGGTTTTAACTGCTGCCAGAAGGTTCAAGGGGGGAAGGAGGGTCTGGATGTGGCACCTGGGGACATGGTTTAGAGGGCATTATGGTAGTGCTGGATGATGGTTTAACTCAACAAACTTGAAGGTCTCTTCCAGTCTTGATGTTAACTGTGAAATGCTGCCTCTTCCCACTTCATCCTCTCTCTCATCCTGCCTGGGCCTTTAGATGGTGGCTGAAATGCCCCAAAACAGCAAGTCTGTGGGGTGGTGAATCCCCCAGATGTTCATTTCTTTATTGCCCCTCTTGAGGCCTCGTGGAGGAGAATAAGGAAAGTGTTTCTCCACTGGGATTTGTAGCAATTGCTATAAAAATCCAGTGGTTTAGGAGCTGCCACTCATTCAGATCCCACACATGGCAGGTTATTCTTCTTCCCTGATTGCTTCCCATATCTTTTTACAGCTGTTGGTGAGCCAGGACAGAGAGGTTCAGTGTGTTCTGATCATGGAGGAAGATACTTCTGCAGTATGTTTTAGTGGGATGAGCCCTCTGGGAAGACTAATGACTCTGTCTCTTGCCTGTTAGCTGCCTTTCCCCACCATCCCCTTGAGTTACTGTCAAGTTTGAAATGTGGGAAGGCCTGTTTCTAAGCAGTTTGATTCTTTTATGGCTGTAGAATTTGGAAGATCTTGTTTGCATTTCTGCTTGGACAATGAGCAGTGATTTATGCCTGATTTATTTTGCCCAGGTTCTGATGGTTGGTGCTGATGACTTCACACTCATTGGAAGGCCACTGCTGGGGTAAGATGTCTCATAAAGTAGAATTAGCTTAAATTTTGGTTTTAATTGTAGCTTCAGGGCTCTGCAGTCCCTGAAATTGGGATTTATCAGCTCTTTGCCCAGCCCTGTGGCTTTTGAAAGAATCACCAGTAAAACAGCTCATCAGCCTCTGCTGCCTCTCACCCTCCCCAGTGCCAGGACAGAGCAGCAGGTCCCAGTTCCAAGGTAACTGTAGGATATTCACCTCAGCTGGATCTTTTTTCCTTGCACAAACTAGCAGTAAATTTTGCTCTTCAACATCTTTACTTCCTTACACTAATGTGTTTTTTTTTTCTTGAGATAACCCAGAGATCCTTTCCCATCCCAAAATTTGAGTTGGGTTTTTAATTTGTTTCCTTTTGCCTTTGCCTTACCCCAGTAGGCCTTCATCTTAATTTGAGTGTGCTTAATTTTCCCTTCCTCTTAGTCACATAATCCAGCAATCAGAGAACTTGGGAGAAGTTTATCCCTTGGCAGTCTCCATCCCAGTGCTGCAGGACTTGCTGTACAGAACCCCTGATTGCTCAGGCTTTTCCTTCCAAGAAGGAAGGAGATGTAGACCAGGTGTTACTGCTCAGCAGAAGCAAAGTGATGACCTGTTGTTCTCCCTAGGACAAGAGGGTTTAGTGGAAAAACACACAGGATAAGGTGTGCTGCAGGTGCTCAGAGTACCTGGAAGCTCTGGCTGTGTTCTGGAAGTGGGTAAACCACGTGTTTAGGTCTTGGCTTTAGCTCTGGCTAAAGGGGAGTGACCAGGTAAGTAGGAACTTGGACACCTGAATATTATTTTTTGATGGCTTTGTAGGTTCAGGTTAGGAAAACCACATGATTTCAGTTGGTTTCACTGCTGAGTGTTCCTGTGGTACCAAGGGCTGGTGGTATTTAGGAGTTATTTGTACAGTTGTAACAGGGCTTCAGTTGTACCAGTGGTCCCCTTGTTGGACAGGATTTTGGGGGCTGCCAGTCTGGAAGTGGATCTGGGATAGCAGATCATTGGGATTCCTTGAGTTATTGCCAGATATTGCACTTGTGGAAAGTTTTAGGGAGGGGAATCTCATTATCAGGACTAGAAATGGGCTTTTATTTGAATTTCTGCAAAATACCAAGTTCTGCAGACAGGGATGTGCCATGCCTGGCAGTTTAGGAGCACATTCCTTTACCTGGTTCTCCGATCCAGTAGTATTGGGGTGGTTCTTTGCAGCTGTGTGTGCTGGATTTGGCATGTGGAGAGCCAGGAGGTCCAGTACAGGAAGCAAACCATCTGTTGGTTTCTGCAGGTGCTCTCAGTGTGTGGACAGCATTGACAGCTGCTTGAAGCAGAGCAGGCTGCACATCTGCCAGGGTTGGCTTGGACTCCAGTGCCTTTGGCTGAGGGAGATCTGTGGGAGGAGGAGGCTGGCCAGGCAGAGTGAAGACTGGTGGGGAGATGCCACCCTCTCTCTGAGCAGCAGCTCTGGTATGGGCTGAGGGAAGGAGAAAGGAAAGGGTGTCTCCAGCACTGTGTACTGCAGTTCCTTCTCACAGAGCCCAGTGCCTAAACCACAGACATTTTGGAGAGGAGATAAGAGGCTGGATGGGAACAAAGGGACTTCTGTTTTCCTGTTGTTTTATAAATAAACACATCAGGGAGTGCTCACACTGTCTGTGGGAGACACTTCATCGCAGCTGCGCTCCCTGCTCAGCCTCCCAAACTTGTCCTGTTTGGGACAGCTGGTCATGGTTTGTTTCACTGATACCTCCCAGGGTGACACTCCTTTAAACCCTAAAAAACCAGCAGTGCAACAGCACATATCCGTGTGATGGAGGTTATTCTGGGAACTTCTGGCTGGCTCCTGCTCTGGAATCCATTGGGTTCTGTGTTTGTCCAAGTCACTGGCTGCCCTGGCTGGCACAAGGGCTCAAAACCATGTTAGACCTGAGTGGAGGGAAAGATGCCTCCATGACAAATTGGCTTAATGCTAGACAAAATACAGCTGATGGGAATTTTTTCTCTGGATGAACCTTGCTGTTTCTCCTGCTACCTGCCCATTTTTGCAGTGGAAGTGCCAAAGATCTTGGACCTATTCTTGTCCCAGACTGCCAGGCTGGGATTCAGTCCTGCAGGGAGTGAGCTTGGCAGCTGGAATTATGACCTCCAAGAGTTATGATCCTGTGGGGTTGTAGCTTGCCTGGGTCTTTTTCTCTGCCTCATGACAACAGCTTTCATCCCAGCTCAGATCCATGAGATTTCAGTGTGAGTTTTTCCTGCCTCCTGCAAAACTCCAATCCATGTGCTTTGCCATGAAACATTTTGCTCTAGCTCTGTCAGGCTCTGGGAAATGTGTGACCCCCTTCTTATTTTTATGGACATTCCAGTCATACCTAAAACATTTGATAGGGATTTTTATTTTTCCTTGGGCTCTGTTTAGCTGAGAACTTTGCTGTTCATGTACTCCTCACCAGCAAGTTGGTTTCTGCTGTGCTTCAGCCTTCCACCAGCAGTTCCTGCTGCAGTGTCTGACAGAGAAGGACTCACCAGGGCACGGCGGCTTTGAATCCTGAAATTTTAGCTCACAAATTACAGTGGTAAACCACGGCTGGAGTGCAGTTTGCTTTCTGGTTTCTCCCCCACCGTTGCAGGGCTTGTGTGAGGTTCAGTAGTGCTGAACTGGGATCACACCCTGGAGCTGGGACGTCAGGGTCACCCAGTGGTCTCTTAAAATCTACATTATTTTATGTCTGTTTTCTTCTTGGCTAGTCACTCACTGCAAATATATCAGTTTCCTCCTCCCTCCAGGATTCAGTCTCTGATTTAGTCATACCCCCAGGGTAGATGTTGAGAGATGGTGACTGTCTCAAAGCCTTTGGCCTCCCAGTGACCTCACTGGAACAATTTCGGCTGGATGGGCTTCCCCCTCTGCCCCCCTCAAGTGCAGACAGCTGTTTGTTAGCAAAATGGTCTTTAAATGTCTTCCTGTGGCAAAGTTAATAAGATTTTAATGGAATTCTGCAATGATGTGCATGGAAGAGTGGCTCCTCCTCTTTCATTGTGGCTGCTGATTAAACCCCCCCTTGTCCAAAGCTTCAGTCTGGCTCTTGGCTGGAGGTTCTCACCTTCCCAGAGAGGAGGAGTTGTGTACACAGGTAGCTGGTCCTGCCTCCACGACCTTGTTTTCCAGCTCTGGAGTTTTTCAGAGAGCAGCTAGGGAGCCCAGAGCACTTTTTCTTTGGTGGGACTTCTCTCAGAGCTCTGCAAACCCATCTACTCTTCCAAATTGAGGCAAACAAGCAGGACAGACCAGGAGTGGGAGGCACAAGAGGCATGTGGGAGGAGAAAGGGACTTGCTCCAGCAGCCATGAGCTGTGCTTCCTGCTAGAAACAGTGGGATGAATCTGTGTACTGAGCCTTTTCCAGGCCTTAGGTGAGCCAGATGAGATTTTGTTCCAGCTGTCTGTGATGTTTTAGAGAAGGAGGAAGGACTTCTGTGGTGACCAGGAGAAGGGGACATGGGTGGGTTGAACCTGTACCGAAAGCAAAGCAGAACACAAGATCACCTGGATGTGCCAGGGGAGTTTATCTTGCTGCAATCCTACAAGTCCCTGCAGGTTTGTCTCATTCCTGCCTCCTCAGCTGTGCCTGATCTCATCCCTCACATGACAGGGAAGTTCTGCCCTGTGTACTGTCACATCACCTGATCCAGGTGCAACACCTTGAAGCTTTTGGCTTTGCCTGGAAAGCCAACAGCCTGGCAGATTGCCTTCCTGCCAGGGTGACTGTAGTTTCCATGGATCTGGGCTGTGTGAGGCAGGATGTGTTATCCCTGTGTCTCTTTCCCCAGAACCCTGCTCCCCAGTAGGAGGAGAATGTAAATAACTAAAAAGTTATAACACTTATTTTTAAGGAAAGACCTGGTCCGTGTGGAGGCCACAGTGATTGAGAAGACAGAGTCATGGCCCAAAATCCACATGCGCTTCCGGAAGAGGCACAACTACCAGAGGAAGAAAAGTAAGAGAGAAAGAACCCAGAACTTCCTTCTCTGCTGGATGTGGGAGGGGAGGTATCATGACACAGGGGTCTGAGGAAGGGGCTTATTCTCTGTGTCCCCAGAGCCCTCAGGGTCCAGCCTCCTCCCAGCCAAGTGTGCCCACAGCACTCAGGGCACCAGGGTTCAATATTCCCTCAGTCCAGCACCTTGTGTTAGCTGGACCTTGCTGGCAATAAATTTCCTGGGCAGAGAACCAATACTGTTCTCTTTCCAAAGCCTTTAACATTGGATGTGTCACCACACCGACCTGCAAGCCTGAGCAGTGTCCTGTGACAGGTTTTGGTTGCCAAATGACTCTCCCTTCTCTGAGAGAGGGAAAAGTTATGGCTGGTTTTGTATGGAATGGATGGTAAAGCCTTGACCAGGCTGCCCCGGTCCCACTGGAGCTCTGGGAGCTGGTGTCTATGCCATCCCCATGGAATGTCGCTGTCTGCCAGCACAGCCCTCCCAGGACCCTGGGAGCAGGTGGGCACCAGATTTGTGCTGTCACCTGATCCTTTTTTTCTCCTCTTTTCCTTCTTTTTCAGTCATTGTGAACCCCCAGACTGTCCTGAGGATAAACACCATTGAAATCTATCCCTGCTTGTCCTGATGGATGGTGTGTGTGCGGCTGGGAATCATTCCTCCAGGCAGTTATGGAAACAAAGCTGCCTCAGCATTGGAAAGTTCTGGATTCGTTGCTGTAGTGGGAAATGGAAATCTCTATGTGCTTTCTTTTTAAAGTAATGAAATATTTTTTAAACTACACTTTCAGCTGATGATGTTTTATTTGCCATGAGTTTTAAACCACCCAAGATCCATTGCTGGCTGTCCAGCCTTTCCATGCCTAATGGATCGTGAGGAATTCAGGTCCTCAAAAAGCTGTGATCGTATGATCCTGGCATTGTGTGACTTCAGGGAATACCCTGGGGTACAGCATGGCCCGCAGCCCACAGGACTGAAGAGAGCAGTGAAACAAGGTGACTGCAGGGTCCCAAATCTACTCCCAGATCAAGCCAAATGATGAAAATCCTTCTTAAGGATTAGCACTGGCAAATAGAGCTGAAAAAATTCCCCTCCTAAAGCTGAGCCAAGGAGTAACTGTGCAACAATAAATTGTCTGTGTGTATAACACCATCAAAGTAAGACACCGGTGGCTCAGGAGGGATTTTGTGCCTGTTTCAGAGTTGGGTTTTTATCTACTGAGTGTATTTTCATGACTAGATCCCAATGTTTTCTCCCTTCTTGCCTGCACATTGAGCACTGTCCCTTTCTGAGAAATACATGTGAGGTCAGATCTATCCAGTTGAGGTCTGGGCTGGATATCAACCAGGAGGAGTCTTCTGGAGCTCTCAGCAGGCTCTCAGGGTAGCTATGGGATTCCATACAGTCACCATGGGAAGGGATAATGGGCCCTGGTCAGCTTGTCACTTCCCTAAGGAATACCTTGCTTCAAAGTGGGAGGAAATTGGTGTCCTTGTGCACCTCCACTGTGGCTCCTCTTGCCACCAAGGTTGCCATAACCCTGTGCTGAAGGAAATGGAACTTTTGATCCATCTGGGTCTTGTTCTGGCTGTTGAATCTCACAATTCATTCAGGTGCCAATTTGGTGGCTCTGGCTACATCTCACCTGCCTGACTTCAGCTGGAGAAGGATCCAGGCATGCCTGGGTTAAGCTGGTTTCCTAGCCACTGGAGACAGCTGGATCTGCAGAGGCTGACTCATCTCTTCCCATTTCACATCCTTTGGCACAGAGAGCCCTTGGGAATGCTGTTCCTTCAATTCTGCTGAGGTTGGACACTCAGTTTTAAGCAGCTGATGGAACATGGAGACAAGGACCTCTGCAACCAGCTTGGATCATCACATCCCTGTTCCCAAGCTCTGACACATGCAAGGGGTGGGGGGACCCCTCCAGAAATCATCTCCCACTTCTTCCCCTTCTCCCACAGGTGGTTTCAGTTCCATGCTGGACCCATAGACCCCAGCAGCAGGCAGGCAGTGTGTCATGGGCTGGCACAAGGACCATGGCAGTTCCTGCCTCCAGATACAGGCTGTTCCTGGTCCACAGTGGAAACAGCGTTGCCAGCTGAAGGAATTGGACTGGAAACTCTCAGTGTCTCTGTGTTTAAGTGTTAGGGCTAAGAAAC
>NW_008665365.1:0-4839 GCF_000695815.1 Acanthisitta chloris | reverse complement strand
CCTTCTCAGATAGGAAGAAATACTTGGAAATAACAGGAGATTCAGGGCTCAGAGATACAGAGAGAAGAGGCTAGTGTGGAGTCAAAAGTAAAGCAAATGGCTTAAGTTCTGTAAAACTGATCCCCCCAAAATCCTTGGGAATGTAATTCTGATCCAAGTGAGATACTATAAAAAATTAGAGTGGTTTCACAGCATTTTTGGGGGGAGAAAAATGCAGGAAGGGAAAATCCAACCCGTATCAGGAAGCTTTGGGTTTGAAGAGTTTATAATACAAAATGAGGGCAAAACATTCAGGTTTGATGGGAATTATTCATTCAGACTGAGGCAAAAGGGGATTATTTTAACATTTTCCTCAGGGAAATTTAAACTTTCTGCCATTCCAAGTGGAAATGGGAATCCTCAGTTCTCCAGGATGAAGTCATGGGTCTCCATGTCACTTCATGTGTCGGGGAATTATATTTGTGGACCGTCTTCCCAGTGCTAAATACCACTTAAATACTTTCAGAGCAAAAATTCCTCAACAGAGCAGGTTTGTTTTTTTCCTTAAGTACTGATTAATGTTGGAAATTTATCTGTTAGGACAAAACATCTCGTCGGATTCGGATGGAATCTGAGATGCTTTGCCCAGAGTTAAAGATCCACATGGATCAGATGAGAACCAGGCCTGGGCTCTGGCCTCCCCTGTGGCATCTGTCCCCCTGGAGGGAGGCTGGAGAGCCGGAGCAGAGGGCATCTGCTGAGAATCTGAGTGAATTCCAGTGCTGATCCCTGCCTGCTGGTCACAAAGCCACTGCCTGTGCTGCTCCTCTCGTGCTTTCCAAGAATTCTGTCAGGGTTCTGCAGCAGCAGGACAACTGGCTGTGCAGCCCTGACATTTCCCACAATAAGGAAGTGTTGTTTTCTTGCCAGCTGTGAGGTTTGCTTGGGAATAGCTCAGGAATAGCTGTCAGGAATTACTCAGGAGGTACTGCTGCTGTGCTGGCTCTGCTTTGGCCCACGATGCTCTGGCATCCCCCTGTTTTGGACAGGAAGACCTGGATGCAGCTGAGTGAATCCCTGGGTCTGCTGACCCTTAGATCCCCAGCATGTGTCCCCCCCACACCCTCCCTTGCCTTCCCCTTTCCACAGGAGGTGTTTGAAGCCCTAATTTGTGCGTGCATGGAGGGATTGCTGAGCCCTTTCAAGAGCAGTGGCCTGTGGCACCTGAATTCCTTTGTGGCTGCAGTTTTTTCCCCTCCTGCTCAGGTCCAGCTGCTTTCAGGAGTTGCTTTGGAGTGAGTTTTCATCATTTCAAAGGCTGATGCTGTTCCAAACCCCGCAATGCTCTGGATGTTGCTGCTCTGAGGCACTTGGACTTGGGTTTTGTGTCCTGGCAATAAAATCATTGTCATGATTGAAGGGCAAACACCCTGGTCATCCCAATTACCTCTGTGATGGGTTCCTCTTCCTTCCCTCAGCATGTTCTTCTGTGTTCTATAATCAGCTTCCCAAGCAAAGCCATTCCCGCAGCAGGGAGCTTCCCGTGGTGAGGAGCTGTTATTTGTGGAGCCTGATGGAGCGTGACAGATGTGGTCTGTGCCAGTGTCCTCCTTCCCCACAGCCAGCTCCCGTGGAAAAACAGAGTGCAGGACATTCTCTTTGGGACCCACAGGGCAGCAAAGGGATTTAGCAGCTCCGTTAGGATATTTGGATCACGCACTCTGCCAGCCCATGAGCTGCCGGAGTTTATCCAGTGGCAAAGCAGCTTGGAAAGCTCTCGGGACACGTTGTTCAGGCCCTGGGGTGGGAGGGAGATGCTGTTAATATGCCCCTTCCCTGTGTTTTTTATCCCTGACAGCTTTGTGAAGGCATCTTTGAACTCTGACGTGGAGCCAGATTTATTTTCTCAGCGTGATCCAACTGTGCTTCGGCTGCACAACGGAATCCACTTCGGCAACAGGCAGAATGGAGCACCAGGAAACCGTGTTGGCTGGATTTCTCTTGCACTAGAGGTTTTATTGCCTCCGGTGACCTGAAAAACAGCCTTTTATTAAGAAAATAAAGGGAATGCTTCCCCAGCAGGTCTGGGCTGATGCAATGCCCTCATGGAGACGGCCGGCCATGGCCGGCACGCCTGGGCCTTTTGTCTGTTTTCTCTCTTCCTATTTATAGCACATGGAGAAGCAACTGGGATCTGTGTCCCTGTTCCTGCAGCTCATCCTGGATGTGAATATGTGAATATGCTGGCTTTGCTCTAGCAACCCGAAATATGTTTATGGACAGGGCAGCATGGCTTTGGTTATATCCTTGGAGAGCATTCCCTGACGGCTCTGTCCGGCATTAACTCTCCTGGCAGCAGAGCTGCACACAGGAATGTCTGTGCAGTCATTAAGGAGTGACAATTAAATGTGATGAATGAGCTGGAAATGGGTTTGAGCTCTTCAAGTGGAGCTTTTTTTTGGAACTGGAGTTGGCTCCTGTGTGGATCTGCTGGTATCCTGTGCCTTCGGATCATCTAATGGAGAGGAAAGGGACTGGTCTTATTTTATCTTTCTTTCCTAAATAAAAACACACCATTGCTCTTTCTTGCAGAAGCAGCAAAGTTCAATTCTTTGGGCAGCTGCCAAAATAGCTGGTGATCTAGTAGGGAAGTGGTTTGGACCATGGAATGGGATCCCCCTGATCTGAGGCTACGGATTTGGTTCTTTGCTTTAGGCCTTCTTTTGATTTCAGCTGATTTGTGTTTTCAGGGCCAGGATTCGTGGGTGCCTCTGGCCTCCTTCCCAGAACAACTCCATGTCTTTAAAAACCTGGCAAGTATGGAATAGCCTGACCACAAATATTTCACCAGCAAACAATATCTCCTGCCCCTCTCCCACCTGGCTCTGCCTCAGGTGCTGCAGAAGGCTGGAGGTGGCTTATTCAGCGATCACTGGTGATAAAGTCCTGTTTCCACTGTCATCCAGCCAAATGTTCCCTGGCAAACATGGGACATGGCACTGAGTGCTCCTGCGGGAACACGTGTGGCTTCCACCATGCCAAGTGGATCTGTGCATGAGGAGTAGGAGTTAGTCTGGGTAGTCCCCAGATGTGCTGTCAGGGATATAAACCCCCTAGGGCTCAATCTGACCTTTTCCTAGGGAATTCAGGGATATATTTCTCTGCAACAGCTGGTGAATTAGAGGGTCATAGTGGTCCAATCCAGCCTGGCCATGGACGTGGTGTGAAGGGATGTGATGTGATTTTCCCAAAGTGACTCTGGAAGTCTGTGGCATGAGTGCAGCTGTGCTTCCATTTTAACTCCATCCTTCCTGTCTGCTTGTTCCCTCATCCCCGCAAATCCATGCCCTGTTAATGCATTCAGAATTAAGGCAGGTATTGCCCAGTTCCCAGCACAGCACAGGGCTCCAGTGTCAGGTGCTGTGCTTGAGGCAAGGGCAGCAGGAGCCTGAGCAGGCCCTTGTAGCAGTGGGAATTGTTCATCTGGAATCCCCCAGCCAGGTACCTGTTGGTCAGTTCCTGCATTCCAAAGGGCAAAGGTTGATTTTCCATGAAATGTAGCCATTTTTTTGTCACACAACTTGCAGGAAAGGGATTTTCTCTGCAGCTTCTCTCTCACTGTTGGATTTGCCTGGAATCAGGCGATGTATTAAAAACTGGATCAGGCGAGAAGAGGACTTGATTGCAGGCATCTCATTTCCGTAGGAAATGGGGCTAAAAATAGGAAAAGAACATAACAGAGACTTCTTCTTCTTGACACCCCCTGTTCTCCAGCTGGGAATCAGCTTTTGTCCCGAAATCCAAGGTTTATTGCCTTGCTCTTGTCTTCTGGGCCCCAGATGTAGCCATGAGCATTTCTCTCATCAGCTTTGGAGAAGCTGGAACAGATTGTTGCCAGTGGGTGATGCACAGGGAGACACATGTGATGGATTTCTGGGTGAGGTCTGCTCACTCTCCAGGCTCCCCATGACAGCCCCTATGTTATCCAGGGTCCCCTCTCCAGCACTAATCCCACTGGCAGCAGCTGTGCTCCCGATAGCCCTTCAGGGCTGGCCGAGCGCTGACATCTCTGTAGGCACCAGCGATGTTCCCTTTGGACACCTGATACAGGCTATAAATACCAGGTGGGTTCATGTTCCCTCAAGCACCAGATGAGCTGTGCCAAGTCACCCAAGATGGTCAGACAGAGATCCCTGTGCCAGAGAAATGGCTGCAGCCTTTGGAAAGGGACCAAGTCCTTAGTTTGGGCATTTGAGGGCTCCACACCCTCAGCTAGGTCCCTTCTGCCAGTGTTTGCAGCACTGGTGTCACCTGTGATCTGTGCCCCACAGGCCAGTGGCATGCTGGCATCTGCTGGGGATGGTCAAGGTGTTGCTGGGCTTCTTCCTTCTTCCCAGGATGCCTGACACACATCCATGCCTGCTCCAGGTGTTCCTCTGAGCCATTACATATTCCCTGTACATCTGCACACCTTGCTCTTGGTACACCCTTACTCTGGTGTTTAACAGCCTGGGGATGCTGCTGCACCAGAAAACCACAAAATTTGCATCCAGGCCTGGTGTGAATTCTTTGCTCTTTGATATCCATTAGAATTTAGTGGCTGGTTTGCGCATCCAGGCCTGGTGTGAATTCTTTGCTTTTTGATATCCATGAGAATTTAGTGGCTGGTTTGCACAGAGCCAGGATTCACTCTTTGCCCTGTTGGTGGCTGACAGGAAGGTGGGATAAGGTGACAGGCTGGGGCTGAACCAGCTCCTTTCATCTTCATTAACTTCTCTTGTGCACAGACATGGAGGAAATCATGATTTCAGGCAGGGATTTGGAGGCAGGCAGCACCCTGGCCGTGTTTCCCTGGCTGGG
>NW_008665364.1:0-1492 GCF_000695815.1 Acanthisitta chloris | reverse complement strand
TGCCCCACTCGTGCCCACCAAAGGGGTGTGGGTGCCACCAAGACCCGTGGCCTTGCGCCCACCTGTGCCCCAGGGGGTCTCAGTGGCCACGTGGGGATGCTGAGGGTCCCACCCAGTGGCACCATCATGGCCAGTGATGCCCACAGCAGGGGCATTGCCAGCACCTGCAGGGGGGGCAGTGGGTCACCTCCCAACACAGCTCGGAAGGGCCTGTGGGGCAGAGGAGCAGGCAGGATGCAAGATGCAGGCAGGGAGCAGGGAATAGGCAGGGAGCAGTTTGAAGGCAGGAAACAGGGAACAGGCAGGGAGCAGGTTGCAGGCAGGAAGCAAAGAGTAGGCAGGATGCAGGCAGGGAATGGGGAACAGGCAGGGAGCAGGTTACAGGCAGGAAGCAAGGAACAGGACGGAATGGGGAATGGGCAGGGAGCAGGTTGCAGGCAGGATGGAGGCAGGGAACAGGCAACAGGCAGGGAGCAGGTTGCAGGAAGGATACAGGCAGGGAATGGGGAACAGGCAGGGAGCAGGTTGCAGGCAGGATGCAGGATGGAGGCAGGAAATGGGGAACAGGTAGGGAGCAGGTTACAGGCAGGATGGAGGCAGGGAACAGGGAACAGGCAGGGAGCAGGTTGCAGGCAGGAAGCAAAGAGTAGGCAGGATGCAGGCAGGGAATGGGGAACAGGCAGGGAGCAGGTCACAGGCAGGATACAGGCAGGGAATGGGGAACAGGCAGGGAGCAGGTCACAGGCAGGATACAGGCAGGGAATGGGGAACAGGCAGGGAGCAGGTCACAGGCAGGATACAGGCAGGGAATGGGGAACAGGCAGGGAGCAGGTCACAGGCAGGATACAGGCAGGGAATGGGGAACAGGCAGGGAGCAGGTCACAGGCAGGATACAGGCAGGGAATGGGGAACAGGCAGGGAGCAGGTCACAGGCAGGATACAGGCAGGGAATGGGGAACAGGCAGGGAGCAGGTCACAGGCAGGATACAGGCAGGGAATGGGGAACAGGCAGGGAGCAGGTCACAGGCAGGATACAGGCAGGGAATGGGGAACAGGCAGGGAGCAGGTCACAGGCAGGATACAGGCAGGGAATGGGGAACAGGCAGGGAGCAGGTCACAGGCAGGATACAGGCAGGGATGCAGGGTACAGGGAGGGAGCAAGGAGCAGGCAGGAGGCAGGATACAGGCAGGGAATGGGGAACAGGCAGGGAGCAGGAGGGGCCATGTCCAGCCCCGGCGGGGCTCAGAGCCCCCACGGGGGAACACATCATCTCACACAGCCCCTGCCTGTCCCCCAGCTCCCAGTGCTCCCAGCTGAGACTGGGACCCCCCAAGTCCCCCCTCAATCTCAGCCACACAAAAGGCTGCAATTTATTCCCACTTTTATTCCCAGTTCCATTGGTGACCCTGAGTGCTCCCACCTGGCATGGGGGGGTTCCAGGAGCATTCCCAAGTGGGGACACCCCCACCCTGGGCCTCCTGGGCAGGACAG
>NW_008665363.1:50539-56158 GCF_000695815.1 Acanthisitta chloris | reverse complement strand
TATACATATTTGAAGTTTTTACTTCAACTGAGGATCTAGCAGAATTTGTGTATGTAAATAAAAGTATAGTAGAGACTCAGCTTGTATAGATGACTATGCCTAAGGCAGAAGCAATCAAACAAGTAAACATAATAAATTCCAGTTCATGTGGTTAATCAAGGAATTTGGTTATTAAAGGAACAAAATTTTTACCAAACCAGAAAATTTTTGAACTATATTTGAGAAGTCATGTAGAAATTTCTGTGCAATACTGGTATCTTTTAGTGTCCATGATCTGCATAATTCTAAATGTAAATTTTATTTATGTAATTTTGTAAACTCTGGAAGCCCAATCCTCTCTGTCAAGTGCTTTCTGTCAGATATGGCCTTATTTGTACAACAAGTCCTTAGTTTACCAATGGCATCCAAGAGCACTCAAATGAAGAACATTTTCTAGAAGAATGAGCAGAAAAGAAAACTAGTGTTTTCTAATTAGTATAATTCTATACTAAAATAGCTAATAGATGGATTTCTGATGAGCCCTGTCTAATTCTTTCTGGAATGGACATTTTTCTCTGACCCATTGCTGCCAGACTGAGTAAGGATATCTTCACAGATCTGCATGATATTTAGCAAGCAGCACTTTCCCAGACTGTTCAGATCAGCAGGTATGATTATATCAATGGTCACAGAAATTCTTCCACTAATGATATCTTTCATTTATAATTAGCTGCAAGCATTGACTTCTGCTCTGGTCAGTTCTGTAAAGATGAGAATGCCCTGAATCTTCAGTCACCTATGTCTCTAACATTAAGCGCATGATTTTAAAGTCATGCCACTCTTTTCACAAGAATGTCTCATATATTTAGACAAGAACATTTTTATGGTCAGGTTTTAAAGATGACTGAAAAAATGGAGTACTAGAATGTTATGCTTTAGGTCCTGATCTCATTTGATGACCTCTGGTAAAATCTTGTGTAAATCCACATTGACAGCTCTATTCTTCTAAATACTTTCACCTCTACTTACCTTAGAGCTGAAATGTGTCTTTAATTTGCACAGGCATAAAATGTGGCTGCAAGTGATGTTTTTGCTATCAATTAAAACTTTTAAAATAAATATTAATATGTTTAAATGTTTTCAAAAAATAGATTCTTTTTATTAAAAAAATGTCACTATCTTGAAGAATTCAATATGTCCTCTCCCTTTCCTTGGAGGAAAACAACTCTGCTATGAAAAAGAAAATAAAAATAAAATATAAAATGATGAATTCAAAGTAGTCATCTAAAGTTAAGACTTTACAGAAATAATTACTTCCTCTGGCCTGATTATTAAAATAAATAAATAAATAAAAGGGAAATAAGGAAACAGCAAAGTGACTACATTAAGAGATTGATTGATGTGTTGCTCCTGTGCAAGCAACTTCAGCAAGTTTTTCTCTGGAGAAGCTTTATTGGTGTACTGGCACTAAATTTTCCAAACATATATATATATATCTTCTGATGCATGGCAAGTTTGTCACCGTTGAGAAACTACGTCAGCCAAGTTAGAAAAGTTAAGAGCCTGTAAAATTTAAGTCATCCAGAACTGCCACTAATGGAAAAAAATATAGAGATATTAAAGAAATTCAAAGTTATATGAAGGTTGAGGTTTTAGATGGATGAGGGTAAAAGGTGGGAAGTACAAGCATTACATTTGCATATTGCTTGAAATAGATAGAAAAGAATAATTTAAAATACAGTAGTATGTCAGATCACCTTCTAAATATTCTAACGAAAAAAGAAGTGTTGAACTTGAATGCCATAAAAACTTCCTAATTCTGTCATTTGGGCTATTTCTATATAAAGTTTAGCTGTACACAAAGGTTTAAAGTGGCATTTGAAAACAATATTACATAAATTATTAAAATTACAATATTAAGTTAATTTGATAGTTCATAAATTAACACATTTATTTAATATATTCAGCTTCAGGCTGAATTGGGTTTGTTCAGCCTGGAGAAGAGAAGGCTTCAGAGTGACCTAATTGCAGCCTTCCAGTACCCTAAGGGGGCCTAGAAGAAAGATGGAGAGAGACTGTTTACAAGAGCACATAGTGACAGGACAGGGGAGAATAGCTCCAAACTGAAAGAGAGTAGACTTTACTAGATACTAGGAAAAAAGCGTTCGCTGTCAGGTGACGAGGCACTGGAACAGATTGCCCATTGAGGCTTCAGAGTGACCTAATTGCAGCCTTCCAGTACCCTAAGGGGGCCTAGAAGAAAGATGGAGAGAGACTGTTTACAAGAGCACATAGTGACAGGACAGGGGAGAATAGCTCCAAACTGAAAGAGAGTAGACTTTACTAGATACTAGGAAAAAAGCGTTCGCTGTCAGGTGACGAGGCACTGGAACAGATTGCCCATTGAAGTTGTGGGTGTCCCATCCCTGAAAGTGTTCAAAGCCAGGTTGGACGGGGCAATGACCAGCTTGTCTCGTGGAAGTTGTGTCTGCCCATGGTAGGGGGGTTGGGGCTATATGATATTTCAGTTCCCTTCCAACCCAGACTATTCTATGAGTCTATGAAAAACAGCATAATGAAATAACCAGATTTTGCTTTTTCTAGAGCCTTAAACCCACGTAGTTTAATTATACATGTTTTTCATCTTTGACATTCAACAATTGATGGAGTTAGTTGTTGGTCACTCAAGAAAAAATCAGTTTTCTCACTTTAATGAGGTTATTCTTTGTTTTACACCACCATGTGTGAAGCAGAAACAGTTCTTTGGACTCTAATAATTCAAATTCACATGAAATCACTGAACTAAGTTTATTTGTGTGCATGCTGTTTCTTTATTTTCAGAAAGGAAAGTGCTGGGAGGTATCAGTCTAGTTGCTGACACTCAGTTCTGAAGTGATGCTAAGGTAAAAAGTTTATTTTTTAAATATAATTGTTTGGAGTGTCCTGTTTGTTCCCTGGAATTCAGAAGAGAAACTTTTGATTCTGAACTCAAGCATGATTCAGACACTCTTTGAAATCTTTCATTTTCCCCTTAGACAATGCTCTCAGGCACATGCATGTTGTGATTATCAGGGATGCCCTGTGTACAGCCAGGAGCTGGACTAGATGATCCACAAGTGTCCCTTGCAACTCTGAATATTCTGTGATTCTGTGATTCACCTACTGTAAACATTCAAGTGTTCAAGCCTATTGGCAGAAACCCTCCTGGAAAATCATATCTTTTATATGGAATTCTCGAACATGGTCCCTGAATAAAACTTCCCATTGTGCAAAAGACTAGTAACAAAATTGTATATCTGCTGGAATATATGTGATATAGCAACAGACTTGCCGTTCCATCATCTAATAATGAAGGAAACAAACTATTATTAAACATGGGCAACTAACAATGCAATTTAAATTTAAATCTTTCAGAATTCACTCATGCTTTACCTGTAAGTACTCATAGGCAACATAGGCCTGCCAAAGAATGTAGATAAATTCAGATTTTTTGTACATCAAATATTTATTGATCATGTCTTTGTATTCCTTTAAAAATTTACTAATCAAGTATGTCCAGGACAACCCGTCGCTGAATCAGAGTACAGTGCTAGCAGCTGGGACTTGCTACTCAATAATCCATTCTCTCTTGGGATCACTGTGCTTCCCTAAAGCAGGTGAAACACATAGGTTGGGAAAAAAGGCACAGCCATGAGATAGCACTTTTGTAAAAACAGAATATAATCAGCTAGACAACTGTATAATGTATTTAAAAACTATATTTGAGCATGTGTTCTGCTGTTATAGGAATGTTATATGATACTGAAATAATATAATACTAATTTACCACTAATCAGCCACTATCATCCACCAAGAGCAGCCTCTGCCAGTGAATTGTTACACTGATAAAAAGTTGACAGATTACTTTCTACTACAGCATGCAGAAATAAGAGACCCTTATAAATGACATGCCACAGCCATGAAAGCCAATGACACAGGGAGCACTTATAGCTGATAAGAAGCATTTACTTTCTGCCACTTCAAAGGTGAATTCTCCCTGGGATGCCTTTAATCCTACCTGGAACCTTAAACCCAGTGCTCTACACTGCAGCAAGAAAAGATGAAAGCAAAAGGGCACAGGCAACAGAGACAAGCAGATTTAACAACACAGGCAATACATACAACAGATCATTTGTTGACACAAAACATAAGAATAGACAATGGAAAAATGAGGAAGTAATAACAATAATTATTATAATTGTAATAGGTTTTAAACAAATATATTTGGGGCACTGTTGCTTTAATCAGTCACACCAACTGCCCACAGAGCTGGGAAGGATGAAAATTGAGTAATCAAAAAATTAAATGCAAAGTTCTTCTCTTTTGCAGTGATAAAATCATATGTATGCTAGGTGATAACCAGATCATCAAAGCAGGCAGGGTCTTGGAGCTCTCTAATAGTGGACATATCTTGCTCTAGAAAATGTTCCAAAGCTCTCTTCTGCTAGCACCTCTTGGCTGTGAAATATCACAACATTGACATAATACAAACACTTTCAGTTTGGGCTAAGACAGAGAAGAACCACAAAATGCAAACCACACTAAACAATGCCTAATAAGTGAACTGTTTTTTTAAATTATTATTTCACGTTGTCATAAGGCAATGTAAATAAAGATGTATATCAGTTCCTTTCTAATCTGAGGATGTGCACCCAGGCTTGGTTAGGAGATGTCTTTGCCTCAGTAAGTCTCTGCTAATATCATAGCTTTGCGCTTTTTAAGGATAAGCTTACTAGACCTCAAAGTTTTCTAAAACATTTATCAGCCTTAAAAATGTTGTAATGCAGATGTTATTTGAGTATATAAAACATGATATTAAATTCAATTTCCAGCACTGCCTCAGCATTGTGGATACAGGCAATCCAAGGACATGGGTTATGACATAAAGTAGAGTGTAAGCAGGATCATTAGATTGCACCGGTCATTTTAAACACACGATTAATTAATTATTTTCCCTATAGATCAACCTCAGGAAGGAAAACTTTTAATTTTTTGAGCAAAACAGCCAAGGACTTACAGTGATGATCGCTTAAAGTTTCTGGTAAATACTTTTCCTTAACAAGAAACAGGTCAACTCACATATGGTCTTTGCATGTACTCTTGTAGTCCTCTTAAGAAACTTAAATAGCTTGAGTCTTCAGACTTTCTATAGACCAACTGGTTATAACTTCTCGGTCTCATTTTTTTCTTATTCATCTCAAGACAATCAAGAAAGAAGACAATGGTTTACCTTAAAATTTTATTATTATATAATTTAAATTATGTAAACAAATAATCCCAGTTTGGTACTTATAGCAAATGTGAAAGAATTATCGTAGTTATTATTTCTTATGTTTGCTGTACCTTAGATGGTGATTTCTTTTTATGCTCAGTGAATCCTGCAGTAATACAAAGGCCAAAGTAATTATAATACTAACTATTACCTGGATAGCCACAAGATATAGCTATGAAAAAATAAACAAGCCAAAAAACATGCCATTTATGGTAAGCTGCCTGTGAAATCCTAATATAATATTTAATACATTCATCATGCCAAAGTGTTAGAAGAGATCTTTGATATATTCAGCTTTATTGGAGGAAACAAAGCCTTGACACAGGTGT